>NW_010548351.1:45422-83317 GCF_000687285.1 Phaethon lepturus
AAGTGCGTCCGATGTATGCTCTGCAGCCAGAAGCCTGGCCAGGGCTGCGTAATGTCGAGTAGCGGATAGGTAACAGGTTCGTGGGGAACGATATTATGAGATAACTGACAATTGCCCTAGACAAAAAGCTGTTTAAAAGGTGTTTGGTATGTAAGAGGGAGGAGAGACGGGCGTTTGGCAGGCTTGTTCAGTGCAGTCATTGGCTTTTGGGGAGGATCCTGCTCTGAGGGCTGAAATAACACCACGTTGTGCTCTTCACATACCACAAACTTTACACATCAGCTGTTAAAGCTGCAGCACAGACCAAAGAAGAAAAAAAGGATTTGACAGCGAAAGCTGACTCTAACAGAGAAAAAGCACATTAGATTTAGAGCACCGTCATTGTAATGTAAAATCCAGTATTACCCAGAACTCGGCCTCTGAGCAGATAATTTGCTTATTACTAATAGTTACTTGTTCACTTAGAGACCTTTTCTGGACTAGGTTTTGACTGTATGAACTGCTGTAAAGCTTTCCCTGTTACCTGAAAGTTAATACTGCAAAGCTGAAAATGTAAATCATTGTTAAAGCACGCAGTCCTAAGCTGAAATGGAGAGGGAGCCGGGGGTGAACCCCTCCAAAATTCAAACCCTCAACATCTGAAGTGGAGTTACTACTGGTCCAGCACTGAAATGGTATACACTTAAATACAGCAGTGACGGCCTGCTCAGGCTGCTGAAAAGCTTGCCCTTAAATTACGTGGTATGAAACAGCAAATGGTAGATGGTTAAAGTAAGCATCTGCCTCACGCAGTCCTGGCACCTGGAGATTCAGCAGACTCAAGACACGGCCTTTGCTTCTGAGAACGGGCAATACAGCAGGCTTCATACAGTGCTGTGCCACGCGCCACAGTGGTTTTGAATATGCATATGATAAAGTTGGGAATTCTTCCCCAAGGGCTCTACCCACCTTGTACTGGTGCTCAAAGGAGTTTTGCCATCAGTTTCAGCAGAAGCAAGTTCAGCTTTCCGAGGGACCTGGGAGTGGTGGCTGTGCTTGTGTGTCTGTCCCAGTCATCTCAGATACCTTGGGCCCCTCTGTCTCCCAGGCTGGGATATTGATACTCATCAGATAGTATTTGTTGCTCGTACTGAGCTAACAGTAGGTATCTGCAGAGTTTCTTATCTGGGAACTTATATTATCAAGAGTATTGTTTGAATTCTATATTAATAGCGCTTTCAGGAAAAGTAATGTGTTACCACTATGAAGTTTTACTTGTCTGTGAGATTGAAAAGTCTACTGTGTGGTGAAAGAAAGGAAGAAAAGAAAAGAAGAAGAAAAAAAAAAAACATTCCTATACAATTGACTTTTTTTTTTTTTTTTTTATTTTATGGACTGATTTTACATATCTGCAGCGAGTGAATCAGTCCTCCACTGACAGTAGACTGTGCTATAACTTTCACTAAAATAGGCTGGAGAATAAATGGAGCCTTTTTAGTAATGTACTGAGTTCTGCAGGCTCTGCAAAAGTTGCTGGGAATGCATTCCTTCTCCCCAGGATGTAGTAAATGTTGAATTACTGTATTTACCTCTCTGCTTTTAATTGGTTAATTCTGTGCCAGTTATTTGTGTGTGGGAGAAGAGGGGGATGTATAAAATACTTAATAGTAGGTTCTTTAATGCATTTTTGATTTTCAGCACAGACATACTGCTTCGGGAAAAAATCAGTCAATTGTAAAAGTTGAGAAAATAAATTGATAATATCTATTTCTAAAGGTATTTTTCTTGCAGTCACAAAATGTGAGTTTTGTATTTCTAACCTAATTTGAATTTTTTTCCCAAGTTCTTCTCCTAGACAAAGTTTGAGCCTTTAAATCTTGCTATCAAAATAAATTTGCTTAATGCCCCAGAGAATATCATATCTTCAGTTGTAAAACAGTCATAAATGTTAAAAAAATTAAGTGATTTGAACCATCAAAGAATACTAATAAGTGAAACTGAAGTGCATCACTTCAGAGTCACTATATATTTTATGCAGATATATTTTAAGCTGTAATGCAATATGTAGAAAATATTTAATGATTCTGGCAAAAATTAATCTAATTATCTGTTTGAACAGTTTGCAAGGGTACCAAATAATGTATTTCCTGTTTACCTTACTGCAGTCTTGTGACCTTTCTGATACCAAACATTTACATTTCTGCATCTTTTCTCTGCACATCTGCCTGTCTACAGAATTCTAAATTCTGTAGACAACTTGAGCCAGAGACAAAATGCTTAGTGTTACTCAAATAACTAAATTAAGAAGACTGTCTTGAAAAGCACTTTGTTTTCTGGATTGCACTTTTCATTCACCTTGAATTCCTAAAAAAACATGAGCGCAAGGAGCTTGGTGATCTGATAGATGTAGGAACAAAAGGAAGTTGTGCAGTTATCCTTCAAAATGAAGAGCACTCCACGGTCCATGTTCCTTATTTCTGCTTGTCAAGCAGTTTTCATTTGCTACTTTTTTTTCTTTTTCCGATGTTATGGATAAGTTCCCGTACCAACAAATAGCAGAGAGGCAGAGGTGAAAACGCAACTGAAATTTGTGACTAATTTCAGTACCTGACGTGGTGCCATGAGTTGCTAACTCCAGAGGAAGCTTGGCTCGGACCGAGGCACTGCCCGCCACTCCCAATACAAACACTGTCTTTTGATCACTTTTTTGTTTATGAGCTTCCGTGTTTCAGATGTCCCAAAAAGTGTCCCTGATCCCGTGATGTAGCCTGTAGACCTTAATGCAGGCGCCAAGTGCTACTGGAGACTCCTGAGTTTTGGGTTAAAAAGCTGCAAAAGTGTCAAGTACAAAGTGCCTTCCGTTGGTTGTCTTTGCCCCTGCAGCAAGGTGAAGATAATGCCTGAGAAATGACATGCAGAAATGACATGCTAACTTAAACGTCCTTTCTTGGTAGTTTTGCATTGGGGCTAATTTTGTTCATTTTTGCATCAGATTTTCTGTACAGCTTCCCACAAAGGTTTTGTTTTTAATCTGTTGAGAAAAATATGGATTTTTCTTGTTGACATACTTCCTTTTCCCCTTCTTGTGAGACAATAAAGCATATTTCAGTGGGTTTGTTCTTGCATTCCAACACACAGAAAGGTGTGTGCAACCACTGAAACAGCAAGAAAATGTAAAAGGGGCATGTATTTGTAAACAGGTGGCAAAAGTTATTAACTAACGTATGACCTGTTGGAATAGAAATGCGCAGAAAAGTTGGAAAAAAAATGGTGTGAAACTTTCACTAACTAAAGTGTCATTTTTATTAGGGGTAGATGTTCTGCTGTGCTTAATTTTTAGTTATGAGAAATATTTATTAGTGTAGCTGTAAGCATCTTTGCAGACTATTAAAAAAAAAAAAACTCAAAAAACAAAACAAAAAACCCCAAAGAATTCTTCAAATTAATTGTCCAGTGTTCCTTGTGGTGTGTGGCAATACGATGTTCATATCCTTTGTAGATTAGAAATTAGTTCATAGCTTTATTTCCAAATGTCCAAAATTACGAAGCATAGGAGATAAAGCTCTTTCAGAGCTCACAATTTCACCTTCTAGTCTCTTCACGAATAAAAGGAATTAATTTCAAGGTGGTTCAACAAGCTCAGTCAAACTGGATAAACAATACTGAGTGAATGAGCATGCTATTGTCATTAGACTGGAAGTGCTGAACAATACTTGCATTTTTAGGATCTTGTATATCAGTAAGATACAGCATTCAGTTTAGCAAAAACCCCTTTTAATTTATTTGTTATTGTTTTGCCTCACCGGAGTAGCTCGAGAACTGTGTGGTGGCATGGCAGTTGTGCCATGTGGACAGGACAAAAAGAATTATGAGTCACTGTTGGCTACTTAGGTGGAGTGTTTTCCTTGTTTTATATTGTAAAAGCTGTTTTTCCTCCTACTTTATAATGATAGCCAGAGGGACTGGAGCTTGAACATATTTTGTTCGTTGCAGATTTTCTGTAAAAAAATTTCCCAAGCCCAAAAGATTTTACCATGCCAAGAGCTAATCCTAGGAGGACCGTGGCTAGTATTCTATTAGAGAAGACAAATGAGCTCTTGCTGTATAGAGCTAGTATGGAATGATTCGGGGTTTTCCTTGCTGTTAGTCATATTAATTGTTGTAGGTCTTTGATATAATACCTCTGTGCCTGAAAGTCCTCTCTCCTGAGTTTCACCTGCTTTTTGAAATGAATGAGCCCTGACTCTGTCACTGAGTCTGTAGCAACAAAATATGCACGCAGGAATCCGCCATTCAACTCTGGGCGCTTTAGTGTGAAAAATCATGGTAACTCACCTACAAGTAATAGTGAAGAAGTGCAAGCACAGTCACCCAAATACCTACAGCAATTTTAAGCTGGAACCTCAATTCCAAATGAGCCCTAAATGTTTTATTAAAAAAAAAAAGGTCCCTTTTTTCAGATTGTAAAATGTAAACATAAATGAAAACACACCACCCTTCTATCCCCAAAATCCTAAACTGAAAATAATAGGATTATTAGAAATTAAAATTGTTCTAGCAGTGTTTGAATAGAACCCTTTCTCCCCAAACGTTTCTGCCTCACTCTTCTTCCTGCTCCATGATAAATCCCAGAAGCACACAGCTACGATTGCCGCGCGCTGGTTCCTTTCGAACTCGCATTCGGCACCGAGTCGTGTTCTGCGGGACAGAGCACGATCTGTCAGACCAGTTGCGGTTTGCATCCCCCGGTTCTTCCGTATGCTGTCTGACACTTCCAGTCATTGCAAGCATTTTACAAGTGGAATAGGATTATTCATGCTTTCTTTTTTCAATCTGATACCGGTGCTTTTACAAGGACTGTGTTTCATGAAGAAATTTAATAATCTATGCAATTTCTGATAGAGATGTCATGAATGAGTGTGCTTAGAATACACGCTCCCTTTTGTCCTAGCAAACTTTTAAGAACTTTTCTGAATATGCATCGTTATTTTATGCTACAGCCAGGATTTAATTGTTACTGTGGTTGCCTTCTGCATGCTGAACACTCAGCTATATAGTCAGTTTTACTTATTTGCAAAATGCTATTCTGGGCATGTCTTAACTAGATAGAAGATTTTTATTTGCTTTCCCAACCTGGAGAGGCAGGGAGCGAAAGTCATGACGTAATTCTAAATATATGAGATGTCGTTGCTTAATGAAAGCCTGAAAATGACACACAAATGTGATTTTCCCATGTTTTGCTGGAAATTATGATCGGTTGAGGCAATCAGGATCAAATTCGAACCCAGTAAATTGTGTTCCTATAACTGATATCAAAATACCTAAATACAATAAAGAAAATGAGATTTCTATTTAAAATGTTGTGCATAGCTGTTTTACTTACTCATACTTGAGTACAGTAAAATTAAAAATATTAGATTTTGTGGTGGGAGGTTTTTTTATTTTTTACCCAAGGGTATATGTTAGCCCAAATGCATGTAAACGAATAAAACAAATTTAAAATCTTTATTTCATCAGTCAGCATGTACATAATCCATGTCATAAAAACAAAACTGAAGGGAGTAACTATTGGCAGTATATAAATAGTTGAAGTATCTACCAGTTAGGTGAAAAACAGAGAGTTTAGCTTTTCTGAAAGTAACCCCAGTTTTCCGTGTGGAGCTTGTATCACAGGGAATCAAGTTATGCTAGAGGAAGAACAAAAGTCGTTTTGGCAATTGAGAAATGGTGCACCCAGTGTATAGAGATATCAGCAGACAAATTATAATTTCCATTCTTCTTTACTCCGTTACTTATTAGACTGTCCTGTAGTTTATACCCTTCCCATTCTTCCTGCCTCCTGTATCACTGTAGGTCTTTAAGGGAAGGAGAAATGCTGCTGAAGAACCTGGCTGCTGCTCTTACAAGGTTTCTGTTAGATAAATCAGTTGGAGATAAGATTAACTACAGAAATGCCTTTTTCTAGAGAAATTTTAGCAATCTACTGCACCCCCAATGGACCCTAGTGAATTGAGATGCACAGTCAACATAAAGAATTGATGGAGGAAAGATGGGGTGTTTGTGTGATTGCTCGATAAGAAGTATTTTTATTTGCTGACACATGTCGGTGGGAGATCTGGTGTCATTGGTCAAGATATGGAAATGAAATCTGAGATAGTCTCTCTTCTATAGCATATTACAAAATGTGAGGTTGGAAGTACAGCAGAGTGAAAGGAACACTATCCAGATGGCACCGTGGTGACAGGCTTTATATCAAAGACCAGCTGAGATAAAGTAAGAGCGGGCAAGAGAGGGCCTCTGAAAACCACTGATGCCTGTTACAGACGTAATGTAACTCTCTTTATGGGGAGAATATATTTGCATAAATTCATTGATCAATGATTTTGCTAATCCTGCAGTATTCCAGGCATGTCCCAGCAAATTGATGAACATTTCTATCAGTCCTCAGTGCAGATGCCTAATTATATTACATATTTAGAAAAGATGGATTTTTCCCCTCCTGGAGCATATGTAGTAGTTGAATGCTGTGCTCATTCTCCTTTCCTGCTCCCATTAGGTTGGAGGGTTTTTTTCCCTTTAAGAATAGCCTGGAGCCATGCAGGCTGCAGAACTTATCAAGATAAGAGCAGTGCCAGGTTAGAATTATTAGTTTCATGAATCACTGACCAATATGTTTTTGGAGGAAGCCTGGTTTTAGGGCTTGTGTAGTGTAAGCCCTTTATTGGTGCTGCAGTCCCTGCTCCGAGAGACTCCAAAGTCAAAACTCCAGGAGACACAGAGATTTCTGGCAAACCTCTCTCCCATGATATTAATTGTTTCATTTGCATGCTCTGCTCATCTTGTGACCTGCCCTCCCTCCCCTTTGACTAATACAGTTTCTTCGTCAGTAATATAAAAGATGTAGAACAAGCATTTTGACTGTTGAAAGTCAAATGAATGTGAATGACTTAATCCAGAGGACACTCAACTGTATATTTAATGCAGATGTGTGGCTCAACACCTTAACCAAAAGCTGAACTGAAGACTATGACTAAAACTCCTTGCAGATAAAGCTGAGGGGATGACAGAGTTCTGAGGGAAAGTAACAAGTTCAAGGTAGATGAGTAGTCATTTTATGGCGTAATTTGCTACTCATTGTTTATGACTCCCCAAAGGAGCTGGATGACGATACTACGGTAGCTGGGTGTAATCCTATTGGCATTAATAAGACCTCTTAGGCTGGGGGAGGAGACTGTGTGCCTGTGTGGCACAGGTTTCCGTGATACCTATATCAAATATACTGGGACATACTTAGCCCTTCTGTGACACCGTTTGAGGTCCAAAACTGCGGGTGGATGTGGGACCTCCTGCTTGCTCTGGGGTCAATCACCACAACAGCAAAAAAATGATGATTTAAAAAAATGTTTCAACACACATAATGGTTACCTTCTTTTATTCTGTGAGCAATTAAAGGTATCATTTATGACCTATAGGGGTATAAATGGTTTGTCTTTTTCAGAGGTTGCTTTTGTGTCTCCCTGCTGTGCTGGTAAGACCACCACAGACAAAGGCTATGCGCTGTAGCCAGTCTTTATAAAGAGAGGACTCAAAAGCCTGGTTTCTCTGCAAAGAGGGAGTAAAATTACGATAGGAGCTCTGCATACCAGGATTGTTGGTCTACTACTTCAAGCATCGTGTCAGATATTTAACCTTAGACTGTAGCTGCTAGGATCGGGGGACTATGCATTACTTGTTATTAGCATTATCCAATATTTTTAGCTGGGACGATGATATTGTATCTATAGTAAACTAGAAATCAAAACAGTAGTATGCAGATAGCTAGCTTGCAAGTGAAGTAGATATATCTGCACCTGGATAAAAATGCATGGGTAGAAGCTCCTTCTGATCTAAAAATCAAATAGTCTCTTTTTTCCCTGCTATTCACAATGTTATGCATATAATGCAAATATATATCTGTGTAAGCATATATGATGAAAAGAGCATGTATGTTATGGTTAAATCAGGAAAAATAGTTTTTAAAATTTTAAAAAGAAACGCATCTGATTAGTAGTGTAAATTAGACTTTCTTTATGTAGCATATCCACTTTCGTGTTTTAAGAAAAAAAAATGAGAGCTGCATTAAGGATGGAAGTATGAAACAATTTTAAAGTAATTTGAAGCCAAATAATCACAATTTCTATGTTAATTTAGATAACACGAAATTGCTTCATTTATGATAACTGGTTTGATACTTTTGAAGTAGAACTGCATTTGTTAAGTTTCTGTTTTGGGGTGAATAATCCAAATGCATTGTTTTAGTATGTATGAGTGATAGATGGCCACATTTAGGACAGCCGCAGATCCTTCAAAACAAATCTTAAAATGCTGTAAAGTCATACAAGATCTTTTGTTGTGGCATACCATGTTGCTCTTGAGTATTTTAGAGATACCTCAGAAAATAGCTTGGTCAGTTGAAAGAGCATCAAGTGAGGTGGCTACATAAAGCCATGGAAGGAAACAACGAATGGTACTGCCTTTTATTTTTAAAAATTGCACACATCCCTCTTGTCTTCACAGTGCTAGGTGGCATGAGATATCTGTGGTTTGCAAGTGCCGGGCTGCGGCTGAGATTGGGATTTATTTGAGGGTAAAATAGAACAGGACATTGTGGAACACTAGTTGATGGCTGTGATGAAGGGATGCAGGAGCGTATACTGAACAAGGTCTTTGTTCACCAGATTGGTAATTTACATTTGCTTTTGCATCTTTTGTCATTAGAATCTTAGATTGTGTCTATCACCAAAAGTGCTTTTTGGGGAGAAGGGAGGGTGGGAAAGCAGATCCTGTTCATGGCTTTCAGCTTTGGACTTGGCTACTGTGATCGATAAATTGCCGCAATGCAGCATCGCTGCGACGACGCTTGAAGGCCGCCGAGAAGCCCCTGTTGGTGCAAAAGGAGGTTGCGGGCTGGGCGGGCTCTGGGGAGGGGGATAGTCCACCCCGCGAGCACCCAAGCTTTCTACTGGCTCCTTGGGCAATTTCAGTGATGTCTTAAAAGGGTTGGGTCCATTTTATCTGCGAGACACCCCGTCTTCCCATCCACAGCTAGGACATTAGAAATCAGGTGAGGCACTTCAGCCAATACTTAGGCTGAAACAGTTAGGACAGACCATCCACAATGGCAGTTACGTTTTATTTTGTACGCATGCAGATATTACAGGGAAACAGCCATGCATGGAGAACAGTTGACTCCTTTTATTTAGCTGCTACTTGTGCTTGTAGAATGTTCCTGAACAGATCATGAATGCTTCGAATTTTTTTCTGTGTGCATTTTATTTTGCATTTTTCACTCTGTGGACTGAACGCAAATGAAACACTGTGAGTATTTGCTATTCAAATTATTATGGTTTCTTAGCTGTATTGCATACGCATGCATGAATATAAGCAGGTATTGCTGCTTCTCATGGGCAGGTGGTGTTTGCGAGAAGCTTAAAAATTGGAAAAATAGGCGTTCTTGAACATATTGACCTTTTTCTTGTGTGATGCACGCAAGCGCTGCCTAATGTATTATTAAAAGAAAAACTCAGTGTTTAATTCCTGATGGAAAGCAGATCCCTTTCCAGCTTCACCAAGAAACATGTAATTGCCCTTGTCTAGGAACCGCGTGTTGTCTTTGTTCTTTCAAAACATTTCTTTTCTCTATAAACGTAACTTTTCCTTGACAACTGTTCATACATGCAAATCTAAATTCACAGAATGTGTATGTCACACATTCCCTATTTCACTCATGTGGATTTATATTAGTCTGCATACTAGCCTTAATTTCCAGCATGTATGCGTTGCAGGCAGGGGCATCACATACTGTTAGAATATAAAATTATTCCACAAATATGGACTGTGTCTCTTGCATTTTGGGGTGGCAATTTTGGCAGAAGAGGTGAAGTTCCCTCTTTAAAAGATTTGCTGCTTTTCCTTCCTCTGCTGTCAAAAGCTGAGAACTGCCTTTGCGGTTCCATGCCACTCCGCATCCGTTGTCATGTTGCCGGAGCTATGAAAGATCTCCTCCCGCTGCCCTCTCCGGTGGGAATGCCAGGGGCCATGCCAGTGGCCTTGGGAGCCGAGGGGCAGCTGAGACTGAAATCAGGGGGGCTGCTCTGGCAAGAGGAATAAGGGGCATAATTTTGCCTGCAGGGCCTGGTAGGTCTGCCGTCCGAGGGAGATGGAAACCAGGGGTTCTGGCAGCCCACTCTCCCCGCGTGCCAGTCGCCTGCCTCCCGAGAGGCTTTTGTAAACCCTTGTGCCCTGACACCCAGACGCTCAGGCTAAACTGCTGCCGGTGCCATTCCTGTTCATCGTTACAGTGATACGCCTCAAGCAGCTGTCTGCTGCACGCGTGGGGCGTGCCAGCTCGCCCCTCCTGTGGTCCTAGCGGCCAGCGGGGGACTTGCAGGGACCCGCAGTGCCGCATTGCGGCAGCTGATGAAGTGGCAACAGGCTGGCACAATGACCGTCCCAAAGAGATTCAATATTGTCACATAGCCCCTTACAATGGAAGCAGAAGTCAATTTTTTGTCACTTTCTCTAGCTCTGAAAAGACAACTAATTTCTATCTGCCGCTTGCAATGGCTTTTCTGTTCCTGGGTGTGTTACACCAACAAGTATGAAAAGGATGTGTTCATTATGGTAGGGAAGTCTGTCAAAATAGAGGCTTTTACCGTAAGGTTATAGCATGAGGGTGGCAGTGTGCTCACGAAGGGACAAATTAAAACACGGTTTTCAAGAATGATGCTGTTCCTTTCTGATGTGAGTTTAATCAGTTTCTTTAGAATTTCTTTTGGTGGAGTCCTGCGAGCAAGCCTCGGCACTCAGCTGACACTGCTGCAACCTTTTACCTTGGAAATCTCCATCATTAAATGCCTTCAGCCTGAACAAATGGCAAAAGTTGCTTGCTCCTTTCAAACTAAAGAGTTGGACTGTGTTACTTTGAATTGGATTACGTTTCTAAGACTGCTTTCGCTTCAGAAAGGACTAAACAGAAAGAACTGTTCAGGCAGGAACGTGAGAAACCATTTTATTTTGCTGAAGTACTGATGCATCAAAGTTAAGGTTTGTATGATCTGACTCTGTCTTGCTGATTCTTTTTCATCCTTTCCATAAATACACTCTGATAGGCTTTCAGACCTCTGTATGCATTGAGAACCCAATCCAGTTTCCATTGATTTTGGCAGGAGTAGCACGGAATCCATATACTACAGCACCTGACATGCATGCAGTTGGGTAATACCAAGAGCCATACTTAATAAGAGACACCTCTGTATAACTGGGGGTGGGGGGTGGTATAAAAACTTATCTACTTAACAATTAATTGATAATAAAATAATATAACTCTATTGTTAATTTAATTACGTTAATTCATTGAACAAGATATTTTCAAATGAATCTACAAAACAAAATTTAGGTGAGTTGAAATTGAATACAATTATATTTTCAATTGCTGTGGCTCCTTTGAAAATCTGTGCCTAAATAAATAGATTGCAAGGACTAAATTCACTCCCTGCTGAAATCAGTAACAGGATTTGTACTGACCAGTGGACATTGGTCTGGGTATTATGATAATTGGACTTGTTCCCAGTGGTTCTAGGCAATAATGTCAGCCCTGGAAATTGGGTACCACAGAGAAACATCAAAACCACCCTGATGACGTAAAACATTTATTTAGTGTTTGCAGAAATACTTTTTTTTTTCTCTGAGTCCAAATACTTATAGGAAGTTATGGATGTAATTGGGAGTTAGAGCCACAGCAGTCATTCCCAATACAGAGTACTCAAAAATGTGCAGCCTTTGGGCAAGGACTTGAGAAAATTTCTTGATTCAAAAAAAAAAGTAAAGGCAGTGTTTCTTGTGATATTTTTGAGTTTAGAAAAATAACTCCAATATTGGAGAATCCTTAGTTTAAAAATAAAGCAGTAGCAGAATAATTTCAGCCTGCGTTCTTTTGTCTTTGCACCAATGCTTTTATAACTAAAATTTCCATTCAGGCTGGATGACATGTGAATGACATTCTTGGCTTAATATCTAACAAACTCCACAACCTAAATGAACTGTGTACCCTCCGTCTCTGTATAACTTTTATTATATTTTATTTTACCTTACTTTGGCTTACCTCATCTTACTTTATTCTTTTCTATTATTCTATTTTCTACTTTATCTTGTTTTAGCATATCTTATTTATTCGCCTGTCAGTATAAGTAAGTAAGTTCAGGTATAATGATGTGTATGTGCACATACAACATAAATGCAGGGCTAAAGATAACACTAGCGAGACTTCCTCATCAGTCACCAGACATAAGTCACCAGAATCCTTAATTTTGCTCCCACTTGTATACATATAGCAACACAATCTTTGATTGTACAGGCCCATGTGATTTTTTTTTTCCTGGCCTCTTTTACCCGCTTGCGCTGATTCCTAGACCCAGTCTCTTTACCCAGATAGCTTCCCCAAGCGCTCTCATAGCTGCGGGTCCTGTCTTTCCCTCTCCTCTGCTCTTAACCTCAACTCCTGACCTCGCTGGTCCCAGAGACTCCAGCCAAGGCACAGCCAGTGTCTAGGGAGAATTAATGCAGCAATTACAGGACTTAAGTTAATATGCCCTAAAATTATGGCTATAGGCAAATTGCCCCGGTTCTTGCTGCATGACAAAACAGGCATTTTAAAAAAAGAATTTGTTATTACAATAACCCAGTTTCCCCAAAGCCTGATGGTTTTGAAAGTAATCTCACTCCTTCAAGGAGGGAAAAAAAAAAATCTGCCATAAACATCTGGCCTTTATAATAAGCTTAAATAGTTAAAATCTGACAGTTATATGCAAATTAAAATCAGCCACAGAATGGGAAGAATCAGGCAATTGTAGCAGTAAACACTGCTGGCAGTTTTGTGCATAATGCCATGCTAAGCCTATTTATTTTATTTTTTCATACATTTCTAAAAAGAACATTTTCTTTCCTCTGTGTCATTGAGACTAGTCATATTTCTGATGTCAGCTTCGCAAGTTAACAATGCTAGAGCTTCTTATGTTGCCATGATGAGAACATTTGTGAACACATCGGCCAAAGACTAATACTAGAACAGAAACCACAAATTGGCAACTAGTTATTTTTATTTATTTCAGTGAGGTTTATGTGTCACCTGGAGACTATTTAGAAGATTATTTGCCTGGGCTAACATTGTGTTTAAAAATAGCGCTTGTATAGGGCCAACTCATTTTAGAGTTGGGTACAAATATTGAGACAAAACCCCAGCTGTTACTGCTTTTGCTGCTAATTTGAGGTGTCAGATCAGAGCTCTACTGTTGTATGTTAGTGAATAAGGCCCCTTGTGAGATCATTATGTTTTCTAACAGTTGAGAGTAATGGATTAATCAGTGCAGCATCAGTTGCTTTCATTATATGCCCACACGGTAGTTGTGTGCTTTAACTTAAACAGTCCGCGGGGAGATCAAAGGGTTGGGTGCAAGAGGCAAGACTCACCAAAACTCTGAGGAGATCCAGTTGAGTTTTGGACCTTGCCTAATGAGCAAATCTTGGATGCCTTGAAAGGCGAGGGCGAGGACTGTGCTCATTGCTGAAGGTTAGAGTGCCAAGGCCATTTTGCTTTTTCATCAGAGGCCATGCGAAGCAGTAAATATTTAATTTCATGCAAATTCTTTCTGGCCTGTGTGAAAAATAGCTCTTTACAGCTATGGAAAATATAGCTCCTTTTACCCTACAATCTCAAAGATAATTACAAACATTAATTATGGCAGTGTATAAAATTCAAGTCTTGGTTTTATTGCTAAAAATAGGTTTAGATTAACTTTTTGGAATTGGTAAAAAGCCCCTGCTGGTAGTTATATTAGGTGGTACATAAGGGCTGGAAAGGGTCTGAAGTTGTCGTCTGTTGTCCCTAGGGCAGGACCAGCGAGTCCCATGCCATTCCTGCCGGGGATTCACTTAGACTTTTACTACAGGCTTCCACTGCTGATGGCTGCACACTCTGTGACAGCTCTTTTCTGTATTTTCCCTGTTCTGATTGTAAGAAACATTTCCCCTATATGTAACCAAGATTCCCCTTTCTGAAATTTAAACCTGTTACTGCTTTGCCTAACACTTGCTGAATACAAGGAACAGAGAATTTATTTTCCCTTTGCAATGGCTTTTTATGTAGTTGAAGAGAGGTTTAAAAGTAAGTGATATGAATTTGCTAACGTAGAGTTCTAAGGTTTTGTCACTGTTAGTGTTAGATTTTGCTGCTAATGGAGTCACCCAAATTGATGTTTCATCTCTAGTATTTCAGACAGATCTCAAGATCCTCCTCTTTATGTGTATAAATACTGATGGAGATGTCTTATCTTGCACGGACTCAACAGTTTCGGTCCACGTGTACACTGTGAAAAGATTCCTTCACGTATTTTTATTTACCAACACTCCACGCTCCCCCAAAGCTTTGGGGTTTTGGAGACGTTGTCTTTCTGTCACTGCCAGGGCTGGACTGTTGTGTTCCCTTCTGAGCTCCACTGGCAACTTGGAGTGAGCTACTCAATTGTTTTTTTGCAAGAGTTCGCCTGCTTCTGAACAGAAATAACATCATCAAGACAACTATTTATACAAGAGGCATAATTATGCTTGGAGGTGCCTTGGTCAAGTCTTAATAAATTTTCCAGTCTCATTTACTGGATGTATAGTTGCACCTGGAAACCATGGCAGTTGTGGGAGAAGCAGTAATCAGGGAGTATGGCAGTAATTCACTCTTGGGAATGTTACAAGGCTGCAGATGCACCATTTGTGGCTATCCATTGCATCCACATAGATAATAATCTTGCATTAGGCCCAATTACATGGTGTTATGGCCACACAACACACGGATTACATACGCAGCCAAGGAGCACGCTGTGATAAAGCAGTGGTGTAATTGAAGGAGACAGAAGGAAATGTTCGACTTGTTAGTGCTACCAGCGCTGTGGTGCCCGATATGGCTGTTCCCCACCAGCCTTGCCTGTTTGCTTTTCTGCTCCGTTTCAAAGTCTCACTTTCAAAACATAGGTTTATCACAGTGAGGTCACTCAGCACCTTGTTCCTTCCAGTGTGTTGAGAGAGTTTTGAGCAGGAAAAGGAAAGGAACATTGTTGTTTAACTTAGATTGAAGCCCATAGACGCATAGAAGTGTGTGCTGCCGGATGAGGACTGTTGTTTGCAGGATTCCTGCTATCAGATCATGTGTGTTAGAAGCCTGTGAAGAATCTCTAGTACCCAAACGTAAAAGGCGTTCAAAACCAGAAATACAATAAATGAGCTGGTGCCTTTTCAGATCTCTTTCTTCGTTTACCTATCAGTAAATGGGTCTGAGTATTTCTAACTGAGAATTTTGCAAATGCTGCAATGTCCCGTGATCAGCCACATGTGACACATAAGCAAGCCTGGCACGTATCAAAAACGTGAATGGCCAGCACAGCAGACTTCTGGTAACTATGGTAGATACTTATTAAGGCTTGGGGAAAAGTGTTAATCAAAAATTTAATCTACCATATAATTTCTCAATTTGATTAGTTGTTTGTGCTAATCATCTGCAGAAACGGAATGTGAAAGAAAATCAGTCTCCATTACTGTCAAAAAACAAAGAACGTCTTCAGCATCCGACGTGTTCTCCCCTTCCCCTTTAGTTTTAATCCATTCAGATTGTAAACAAGAAGCATCACTATGGGTATTGTACTGATGCACAGCTAGTAATCTGTGTACATTATGAAAATGCCTTTTACTTAGAGAGAGAAACGGACATTTGCGTGGTGGTTTTTCCTTTTGCCAGTGGTAAAGTAAGATACCATAACTGTTTTTAAGCTGGGATGGAGCAGGTAGTATTGTCATCAGTGTTAGTGTTTAACAAAAAACCCAACTTTTCTATGTATTTTCCCACTGGAAATGTGACTGGAAAACATTAAGAGATTTACTATTTTACAATGTACCTATTGAAGTACAGACTGAAGAAGTTAAACAGTTAATAGTTCAGATAATTCTGTTATGTTATATAACTTTTTCTGACATCATTGCCAGAAGATCCTTTGGGTTCATGTCTAGTACTTAACTGGAACAGAGCGGGTAGATGCATTGTTATGAAAATAGTATTATTTCAGACTAATAAGTCACCAGGCATTCTGATATTCATTATGTGCGCTTAATTATATCATGAATTGAATTGCAAGTTAGAGAAACAAGATCTCTGTGTACTCTGTAATTTACAGAATTGAGAGTGTTTGACTATTGATCTGACAGCCTGGGATTTCTGCTCTCTGCATTAGCCCAAGGAATGTGAAAGGATGCTCAGAGTTCCTGAATTTTTAAAATAAAATACTCGAATTATTAGTGGGGTTCAAAATTTAAATACTTTCTTTTTTTTTCCAAATTAGCTTCCATAAAAGTTCCTTTTTTTTTTTCCAAATTAGCTTCCATAAAAGTTGTGTGATTTCCTTTAGCATTAGGAGTATAATAGTTTTTTGACTCTCATCAGTCCTGAACACCTGTATTCCTATTCAAGAGGGTGAAGAAAGGAGTCAAGAATAATGTGTAAATATTATTTAAAAAAACACACACATGACAGTCATTTCTACAGGTTAATGGTTTTAATGTAATTACATTGAGTCTGGAATTAACAACTCTTTGTCAGGGACCTGCAGTGGTGTACATGACTTTGGAGCAAGTCAGAAGAGAACAGAAACGCAACTGTAGGTAGTTAAAATTGCACGAAAAGTTTGAGGAAGGAGATAAGTAATTGTTTTCAAACAGTGACAGGATTGCAGAGTGAGCATTCTTTCCTTTATAAAAACTCTGATTAGTAGGGACTATAAATCAGCTTTATTCTTCAGAAAGAAGACAGCAGCTCCCATGCGTGTCTAACCAGTTTGGGCAACTAGCAGAGGAGTGAGTGAGTAGAGCAGTTCCTCTGGGGTTGTAAATTGAAGTCAATGGGACTATGACAGTTCATACCGCTGGAGGATGTACCACCTCGAAGATTGCTGATCCCACGTTATGTGTCTTCCAAGTAGTCCTTGGAGGATCCTTAGGACTGCAGCAGTCTGCTTCTGCTGCTTAGCTTGCAACATCTGACAAGGATCGCGGCCCAAGGTGGGAAGCTTGCTGGCATAAATAATATAGTCTATAACCTCAGTTTCCTGATTCAGCATTTTGGATGTGAATAGTTTACAGAGAGAGGACTTCTAAATGAGAGGACAGTGCTTTTTCAAGGGACAAGGGTATATTGGGTTCTGGAAGAGGTGGGAGGTATAAGGCTGGGGAGAACCCAGCAGAATACGAGTTTCCCTATATGGTGTTGGAGGAGTCAGAAGATACTGGAAGTTTTCCGTTCCTTACAGCCTCCTGGTGTTTGTGCGTCTGTTTCTATGGATTTGAATCTTAGTTGGGTCAAAATGAGACTGGGGTTTTGAAACAGCTAGCAGCCGACTGCAGTAGAATTTACTTTTCCCCCTTTATGTACTAAAAATGCCACTGTGTTGTGTACTTATCCCTGTCAGGACACATAGTCTTAAAAATCATTGCTAGGAAGGCTTCATGTGCATGACGGAAAGCTTTGCGGAATGCCTCTAGAGCACGCCTCCACCTGAAGACATCCCCATTCAGAAGCCAGAGAGTTCCTACTGCGTGGAAGCTGTGTGCTTCAGAGTCTGCACAACCAGAGCAGCAGAGTTAAATTCCTGCAGCTGCAACTGGGCCTGTAATGCAGACAGTTCACTGTCAATTAGTGCCCTTTGCAGTGTTTGGCCTTCTTTGTTCTGAAATAATTGCTGTTATCATAGATGTTTTATTGCCTTCATTATGGTTAACATTTAAATATCAATGAAATAGTATGCTGCTAAGTCATCTGCGCAATAGCTATCTGCTAGAGTTATCCCTGAAATTTGTGTTTAAGCAGTGTATTAATTCAGCACTGACTTTAGGATTCATAGAAGGAGGGTTATATATTTGTTGATGGATTATGGGAAATCTTTGCTTATTCGCAGCAAAACCTGAGCCATTCTCATCTGATATTTTGTAAGTAGAAAACTGTGTGATGGGAATAACGCTTTCTCTGTTAAACAGAAATATTTTAAGAAACTTAAAAATATTTTGACTCATCAAATCAGGCAGTAAAGGCTGACCTTTCTGCATCGAGATGAAGAATTACACTGGGAGACAGAGATGTGTTCTCTACCCTCAGTTAGTGCAGAAGGAGCCTCGCTGCCACGTCCTGTTCTGCCTGAATCCTGTCCGTGACCTTCTGAAACCAACAGAATGTCTCCCTTTAATTTCTGTGGCTTCCATTGACTCCTGTAGTGCCATGTGTGACCTATTCGGACATCAGCTATGTGTGTGATTCCATTTTTGTGAGCTGACTTTACACGTCTTTGTATGTTGAGAAAGTGAATACACAAACCCCTAATTTTGTATACCCATTGATCCCAATACTTAGCTACGTGTTTCTTGTCTAATTTTTGGCAGCATCAAGTTTTCCAGAAGATCTGGAATGAATACTGTATATTATACCATAAGCCATGATGCACTAAGGCCTACAGCTCTTATCAGCCAGGTGTGTGAACGTGTCACTTGACTGACACAGATCTCTGGCAACAGATCTCGCATGCAGATTCCAGATTTCCAAAACTTTGCTTTTACTGACATAACTCTTCTCACAGATTTGGAAAGGAAAGGTAATTTTGCTCTGTTTGCTGTCAGGGTATGTCAGCCCCCAAGCTGGCTCCAGATCGATAGTGCATCCATCTGGTGCGGCACTATGCTGAAATACCAGCTACGATCCTAATAACAAAGCAGTCGTGTTTGGTCCTGCTGGGATGCAGTGCAGCAGCAACAAAAACACGCTGCTGCCGGCGTCAGAGCCTGCTCACACACCCCTCCTGAGCGTGCCTGCGCATAGCTGTGTTACCCTGCAACCTGCTGGCTTTGCCGGTATGCCTGTGTGTGTGTCTTCCTGTGCACCAGAAAAACAGTCTTAATGGGG
Source organism: Phaethon lepturus (assembly GCF_000687285.1). NCBI lineage: Eukaryota > Metazoa > Chordata > Aves > Phaethontiformes > Phaethontidae > Phaethon > Phaethon lepturus. The sequence continues at coordinate 64,420 of NW_010548351.1, forward strand.
TATAATCTAATTTAGCTTTCATCTGCTGATGTTGTAGATGATGGTTTTGCCAAGAGATTTCTAGGCAGAATTGTAAAAATGTTTTTAAATTGGCAGATGACCAAGGGGGCTAGTTAACTTCTGTTAAACTCTTCAAGAGCTTTTCATTTAATGTCCTGTGTAAATACGTAACACTGGAACAACTAAATAGTTCAGGGAAGGGTAATGATGCCTTTAGGTTGCTTCAGCAGGTATTTTCTTCAACACGTACACAAACTCACAAAAGCTTTCTCTTCTCCCAAAGCGATCCTATGGAGTGCTGTGCCCGTGTATAAAGCAGAGGTTGCTCTGTGCCCTGGTGCTGTACACCTTTCATATGGGCAGCTGCGGCCAGCAGCAGGACCGGCCACGCTGGGACCTGGAGTCGTCACCAGCCCTACCAATTCTCATGACAAACCGGGCTGCAGTACTTGCACATTTGGTGCATGTGGAGCATGGCAGTTATGTCCTGTTGAAGTGCTTTCCATTTCCTGTGCTGTCTTGACAAACTTTGTAGCTTCCAGTTTGCTGGAGTGTCATTGATATAATTAGGAGCTACGTAAATGGGAGCAGCACGCTCAGCTGATTGTAATTGAGTCAGTTCATTTATCATGAGAAGCGCTAAAGGGGTCCCTACCAGCAGCTGAGATCTTTTTCTCTTTAAGCTCTGCTTTGGTAGAGCAGCAGAAATCCTTACATGCCTGGGTCATGGCATGCTTTATTACGGCCCTTCCACTACCCATACATTTTTTCATAAGGAAACCAAAGAAAGGGTACTCACCGGTCCGTGTGTTTTCAAAAGGGCAATTTGAGCTGTCTGTCCGTGTCAGCTGGCTGTGTTAACAAGCCTGCGAGAGTCAACAGCTCTCTTTCTGTGTGAGAAGTGAGCGCTTTAAGTGCAAGGCTTTCCTATTGCGCTGTGCGAGTTTGATGTTCCTCCAGTCAAGTTGCACCAGGTTTTCAAGCCAAGCGGCAGCTTAACCAAAAAGTCTGGATCTGTTCCAGTAGTCGGTAAAAACTCCCCTCCTGTACTCCTTGGTACTCTGACATGGTAAATAGTAACTTTCATCCATTCTTAGCAGCTGTTGGTTGCTTTGCCCTAACGATATCTTTCATGATACGTCACAGACTGTCTGAGGTATCGGTCAGCATGTCTTACGGCTCGCAGCCTGGCAGATTTATTACCGAGAGTTTTAGCAGCTTGTTTCTGTAAATAGTGTGTTGGTGAAGAAATGTAAACAATCGATCAATCTATTATTCTCTTTTCTCTCTCTTTTCTTTTTCTCCTAACAGTACTCTCAACAATAACAACATCACCCGGATTCCTGTTACCAGTTTCAATCACATGCCAAAGATCAGGACTCTGTGAGTAATATCTTCAAATATAATAATTATAATAACAACAACGGTGTAAGCCAACTCTTTGGATATCTCTTGTCTTGTGATCATTTTATTGCAGTTTCTTCCTGATGTGAATAATCCCCCCTCCTCTCTTGAGGAGGACGGTCACTGAACAGGCCTGACCCTGTGAGGGCCGTGCCCGGCCTTGCGCTGGGCCTGTCCGCAGGCACCTCTGTGGGGAGGGGGACAACTGAGGCCCAGCCGGGCCGTCAGCCCATGGGCAGGGACCAGCTCAGACGAGGCCCGTGGCCAGTCAGGGTGGGCTGGGGCAGGGCCGGAGGCCCACACTGCTATGGCGTCGCTGAGAGCCCCAGGCTGGGCCATGGTGGAGTCCTGGGCCCGGGGAGCCCCTGGTGAGGCCGGGCAGGGTTGTGAAGGCGGCTGGTGCCATCCGGGCCCTGACAGCACGTTCACTGGATTTACCCAAGGTTAAGTAAGGTTCGGTTTTATCAAGATTTTGAATTTACTCAGCAGTAGAGGAGAAGTGTGTTCTAAGCTGGAATGTCATCAAAATTGTGAAAACTGCTCAGATAGATCAAGTTACTTAATTTGGATAATATCCTGTGTTTAAATCGTATTTCTTCTTTCAAATTCAGAATACTAAATTCTGAAATAATAAATTTTTTGAAGAATTTGAAAAAAGCTCCTTTACCAGATACTTTCTGAAACAAAATGTTAGTGATTCTGATACATTTTTTAATAAAAACTTCTCTTGCATAAAATTACTTTTTCTATATAGCTCAGCACCATTCCACTGGAAAAGCTCTGATTGACTTTAGTAGACCAGAATACGAAGACTGTGAAATTAGACTGTGTGTATTTGTAGAATTTAGCCATAGCCTACCAAAACCATTTTTGTTAAATAAATTATTCCTTTAAATTCTTCTAGGGAATACACAACTGCAGGAAGAGTCACGTTTAAACAAAGTCTCTTTGTTTTTTCCTCCAAAATCTCAAAGTTAACCAAGATGTATTTAGTCTTAAAAGCAAAGAAAGAGAAATAGTAGCTAGCCTGAAAATTTTGTGTGTCACTGAAAAAGTAAAATGCTTCAAGGATGCTACATATGCATGTGTAAAATTATATTAAATAAGTTAACAGAACTGAAGAGAAATGGCTCTTACTCATGTCAATCTATGTAAGATAACCTCTGATTTAAATTTATATTCTTCATTAAATGGTGACTTTCATAGATTTTAATGTAAGTAATTAAATGGAAATTAGATGTTTGTCTTTTAGGAGAGAATGGATAAAGAAGATAAAGGTGTAAAGTTAAGGTTCCTGGAGTTTTTCCTTTTCTCATTCAGTCACAGTGGTCCAGAAAATTTGCCTGTCGTCTTCAGATTAGTCAGTCTTGTCTGTTGCCAGAGCTCAATGCCTTCTGCCATTTTCCTTTTAGTTTAATTTCGGAGATGGCTTTGTATGTAGCTCCCTGGAGACTTACACTGACTAATCCTGCTCTGCTGTAATTAAGGGAGGGAAAAAAAAAAAAAAAAAGAACAAAAAAAAAAAGGGAAGGAAGTCATAAATAGGATTTATAAAGGGAAGCTTTTATATTGAGTTCTGAGAGCCACATTTTATAGAATACTCTAAAAGGATTTGCTGGAAATTTAATTTAGGGTCTATGGCTAAAAGGGCACCTTTGCAAACTTGCATTTGTATTCATTCACCTCATGTTCTGTAAAGGTAGTTTCATCAAAATCAAGTGGCATGTTTCAGTCTTCAAAGACTGCCAAATAACACGCAGTACCCTTCTTGGCAGTTCAATATCGGAATTAAAAAATCATACATAGGCAGGTGGAAATACAGCAAAATGGTTTAGTTTTCTATATTTCCTTCTATCTGTTTCAACAGAGGCAGAAAAGTCATCAAAGTAGCAATTAATATCAGATAAATACAGGAATCAAATAGCATTTCATAATTTTTCCTGCTGCTCCTTAGTATTAAAGACCCTTCCTCTACCCCCAAGTCATCTTAGCACTTTTCACAGACAATACTTTAGGTTTATTAATAAAATAAGTTTCCATAGCTACATGTTACTCAATATTTTCTGATTATCTTTTGTTCAGGGTTTAGAAATACTGTTTTGATTTAATGATTTTTTTGTGTAAATGGGTAGTAGTACCCTAACAATTAATATACACCCGAGCACATGTTGAACCGATGAGGTTTTGTTCACCTGTGTAAAATATTTATATAAAGATATTTATTGGAGGGAAATGTTAATATTCTCTCTAGTTCCATGAGTTTTATTTCACTTGATAACCTGCTTCTCCTGCATTAGTATACAACCTCTATGAGCAGTTTGCACGAAAGGAGAAACTGTTTGAAGCATAATGGATGAATAAGATTTACTATTTGATCTCAGTTGTTGATGCAAATTCAGTCCAAATGGATCATGAGTGATGTTCATTACAGTTTGGTGACTCTACTGTTCTCTTAAAAAATGATCATCAGTTTGTACACCTGCTCAAATAGCTTCACACTTAGATGTGGTTTTTTTCAGGAGCTCTTGTAGGGAGTCCCTGGTCTGAATGTCGCTTAAGTAGGGACAAGCCCTTTTTCCCATCCAGCTGAGGCCCAGTGCCCTGTGGATAGTGTTTTCCCTATGTGTGTCTTTTACACACTACTGAGATCCATTAGCAGGATGTTTGGGGCTGCTTGTGCCGCAGCTGCATCTGCTGTGATAGCTTGATGGATAAATAGCTTTTTCTTAGCTCTGAAAACATTCTGCTCATTTAAGAAGAACAGAGAAGGAAACATAAAGAGCATATTCAACTTGAACATGACCATTCAGGGGGAAGGGGAGGAGGGGGAAGTGCTAGTAAGATTTGAAGCACTTGAAGAATTCTTTTAAAAAAAATCAGCTCTTCTGTGCTAACGTTTTTTATTTAACTGTCTTTTCTGTTGCAAAGTTTCATTGATCTTTTAGCCTTGATTGGAAGCGACAGGAATTAGTTTTTATTGATCTGCTTTCCTTTGCTTTAAATAGCTTTATTTATGTTAAAGCATGTCCCCCATACCTATTTGCTTAATGGTAGGTGTCATATTGTCTCTGCATGTGTGTCTGACTGCTGAGATAGGTAATTGCGTAATTTCTTTTAATTGTTTTTATTTAAGGGTAAACTGAAAATGTACGAAATCACTTCAGTGCTTTCCATGTTCATAGGGAATTGATGTATTATGCTTTTGAAGTACTGTGAAAAGTCTTTTTGTGGCTGTATTCATTAATATAATTATCAAAAATATATTCTAATAGGCTGCTCTGTTAAGCTTGATAGGCTCTGTAAATGGTCTCCTCTCAAAAGCAAACTGTGGAATATCCATGCAAAAAACTTGAACAAATGCAAAGTAAGGCTCTGCTGAGGCAGGCGAGCTGCAGAGAGGTGACAGTTTGCACTACTAAAATGGGAAAACCCAGAAACCAGCTATATGCATTTAATGAGGAAAAAACCACAACTCGCAGAACTGGAAAGCTGCCCCTTTTTGTGAAATTGCAGTTTTGTTACTCCTGCCTGCCTACATCCTTACAGGGGATGCAGGGAATGGCATGGAATGAGCTCTGTTTCAGTTCCTGAAGGAAGATGATTCTGAATATCATTGTTGACTTAGTCTTACTTAGGATGATTTCTGGATAAATGATATTTGTTCTCTTTTCTTTGTAAGTGTATTTATTTGTTCTTTCAATCAACAAAAAGTGTTCCAGGCAGATTAATGGTTCATAAAACCAAAACATTTTATTAGAAATCAAACTTACTGCAGTATCAATTAAAGAGCTTCATAATCCCTAAATACAAGGTCTTCTAGCCATCCTTCTAAGACAGTTACATTTGACAGTGCTCCCAGGATACTAGCATCTTCCATCTCTAAAGGATAAACTCTCAGCTCCAGATTTGTGGTCTTTTACTGTGACTGCCCACCCCAGACATACAAATCTGGGGACTGTCAGCCTGGGCGCCACTGCTGACCTGCACTGCTGCCATGCACTATGAAGATCTCACAGACAGACAGTTAATTTCTTTGGTGGATGGACAAGGCTAAATCCTGTGCACATCGATTGTGTGGGTTTTTTTTAATGTAATGCCTGTAATATGAGTGAATAATGCTTTGTCTAACCATTTCTGACAGGATTTTCAATCTGGTTTATCATTTCAGCTTTGGTATAACACTGCAAATGTATGACTCATTACAGGGAATGAAATAATTAATGTCCCTGGCTTTTGTTTTGACCTAAAGTTTGGTATCTATTAAAATTACCAGATTCACTCCCTGAACGCATCATCATTTTGCAGACTTTTCCCCGCAATGTGGTAATGCTGCTGCGAGTCTCCAGTGGCAGGCATGAAGTGGGCTGAGAGGGGAGCTGCGTGGCTAGGTCCTCCATTACAAAGAAGAGCCCCGGCACTGCTGTGTGGCATGACCCTGTCGCAGCCCCCTTCTTTGTCATGCACTGAGAGTTCCCATCTAGAACCTGCATACTTGTGTTGAATTGCCACAGTAAAAAGAATGTTGATTAATTTGTACAGGCAACACACAAGGTAACAATAGCCTCTGGTGTGTGGGGTCTCTCTCTTTCTCTCTCTTCCCCCACCCCCCTCTCCAAAGGAGAGAGAAGAGGGAAGAATCACCTATCATCCCTTTTTTCAGCCTGGTCCTCATGTTTGTACAAGCCATCCTTTGAACTCACTCAAAGATACCACATTCACACAGTTATTTCTGATGTGAAATCACAGGCAAAGTGATTACTTGGGGGAATCTTAAATTCTGCATATTCTTTTCTCTAGAATGGTGAGCTCATGTTACCTGTAGGGGGGTAATTATGTAACTTCATTCTTCCAAGAGATTATAAATAATAGCACTAATTTATATGTGGACATTTGTATATTATATGGCAATGTAGACAGTCAAGACCTGAGTCAGCTCTACCCAGTAACGTGCAATGGTCCTACTTAAATTGTAGTGAATAGCCAGACAGACTTGTACTCGATTGCTCTGGTTTGTGTCTTCTGTTTAAAAAAACTACTGATAACTTTAGGGTTGTTCTGTCTTTTGTAGGCGGCTTCACTCCAACTTCCTGCACTGCGACTGCCACCTGGCCTGGCTGTCTGACTGGCTGCGGCAGAGGCGCACTATCGGGCAGTTCACCTTCTGTTTGGCACCTGTAAACCTGCGGGGTTTTCTTGTGGCGGAGGTTCAGAAGAAGGACTTTGTCTGCTCTGGTAATGATGCCAATTATTCATTTATCTATCACCTGATGGTTTTATATTGATATTGACATAGAAACAGTGAGTGGAAAATGACTGTGTTATGTTTGAATGCCATTCTGTCGCAGTCCTGGATATTTTTATCATTGCTAAACTGTACAGGAATACATCAAATTGTTATTTTTCAGCCTAATAAGAATTACTGGATTCCAGTTAACGTTTCAGTCCTGAAATTATTTTTTTCTACTTTAGCATTGCCAATGATATCAACACAAGAAATCAATTAAGTGTGGATAAATTGGTGTTTCTCAAGGGAAAAGCTCTACAGCTGACTGGAATACAAAAGAAAGGAAATAGGAAAGGTTAATCTGAGTCTGTTGATAAATGATTGAACTGTAGAACATAAGGAGCAGTTTTTATCCTCAGGACTGAAACAGGATTCTTGGGGAGCCAATGAACTTTGCTGTTCTACAAGTTTCCACACTGATAAATGAGGCTGATGATACACGGCCAACTCACAAACCACGTGTCTATATGTTGGGCCTATTCATCAAGTCTCTGGAAATGCACTTGGTTCTGTTGTGAGAGAAATGCATTTTCTTAAAAGAAGAAAAAAAAAGAAAGAGAAAAATAGAAAAATTGGAAAAATAAATCTCTGAATTTGGCTGAAAGGAAGAGGTCTGGTAGAGGAGAAGCATGGCAGTGTGTATGCTATTAAAAGGAAGAAAAAAAAAAGGAAGATGTCAGACACTGGTTTGGAGATAGTTTTGCAGGCCAAATGCAAATGCAAAGTAACACAGGGAGCTTGTTATGAAGCTGAGGCGACTCCTAATCTTGATGGACTGTGAGTCTTGTGGTATTGTGTTCTTTATCTCTCACAGCCTGTGAGCCCTAAAGCTTTATCCTCTTGGTACAGGGTTGACTGATGGAAATACAGTACAAATGCTTGTGCTAGAAATATTTTTAGGAATGCCTTTTTTCTGTAGTTTCATTTACATGTGACAAAGAACGAGAGAAAAAGTTGTACTTAGGGAGGGGTTTGACTCCCTTAACTATATCATGGTTGGTAAATTAATGCCCAGCCCCGGAGGTGTGCAGTAAGTGTTATGGCCACCTGGAGAATTTTGGAGTTTGGAAATGGAAAAAGTTGTGCACCAGTGATTTCTGTGACATGAGTTTCAAGAGTGCTGAGCAGCTTCTATGCAGTTGGGGAGATTTGATGATGCCCAGAATATCTGATAAATTACATCAAAAATTTAACTAAAAGAAAACTTTCGAAATCTAACAGTCTTGGGAGAGGAAGGATAAAAGGACTTGATAAATGAATTAAGCTATTAGCAGAATCTAATTTTACCAAAGAGGTAACCACAGCATTTTTTTCTTATGAAATGAAGTTTCAGATGGGGCATGAGTGCAGCTATTTGGATTTATGATATAGTGAAGTGCGGGGAAAAAAGAGTTGTTTGAATCAGAAGAGAGAATAATTGCTGGATGAGAAATGTAACATGGACAGAACTCATCTAAATTGAGTTTTCTGTGCAGACTATGACTTCCAAAAGAGGAAAGGTTTTTAACAGTTGCCGGTTGGACCAAGAACATATTATGAGAACTCTCAAGGTTGGCCTGCTGTTTTTAAAACATAAATTAATAAAAATTAAAGGAAAGAAGCTTCCAGCGAGACAGTCCATCAGCTGTCTCCCCTAACCCTCATTTGGGAAATGAAATATACTGAAAAAGACATGCATTCGAAGAGCTCATTTTAGTGGAGGATTTAACAAAGAACTTAGCTTAGCGTGTGCTAGTTCAACAAAAACCTACATGGACAGCTAGTTTAGAGAGATAAATTTCCCCTGGTCGTTATTACAGTTCTTATTCCTGATTTTACAGCATAATTTGTTTGTGTTTGACTACGAAGCCAAACTAGGACAGGAGGTGAATAGTGAACTGAACTTGTCCCTCTGCAAAGGAATTTTACGGAGTTTCAGCTTACATGAATCACTGTAACTAGCCTCAAGCTGCCAGTGAAAGCTGCCTTTGCATCATAGTTACGAAGAGCTGAAATACAATGTAGTGAACTACTCTGTTTATGTATAGGCTCAGCATTTCAAGCACTTGTGTTTTTATGGCAGTGGGAATATCATCACAGCAAAAGAAAACCCAGCTTTCCCTCCACTGTAAAATGGGCTTCATCAGAGCATTCCAGTTCAAAACTTGTGCTGTTGCATGCTTCAAAGCAGAAAGAGAATCAAATAATTTGGGGAAAGAAGAACAATATCCTTGGAAAACTGACTTCAGGTTCTTCTTTAAACCTTACGTAAAAATAGAGGGGGGAGTGTTATAATCTTATGATACATGTTGCTTTGGAAACAAATTTTGAATGCTGTGTACCAAGGAATAGCAGAAGTTGGAAAATAAAAAATGAAACACTGATAAAGAAATGCCATCACTGGAACCCAAATTGCTTGATTCCTTCTTGTCACTATGCTACCAGTCCTGTACAGTCATGTTTCTAAACATTAAGTAAAAGTTTCTGAAGATAATGTTGCTGAAGTCAGAGTTATGTGCAGATAAATCTGTGTGAACTGAGAGTCAGTCTTTTGAAACTGTTGTTCACCTTGTGCATATAAATTATAAAAATGCTAATTCAGATGGCACTTGTGGGCAAATTGTGAGCAGCAGAAAAGCTATTCCAGGTTGCACTTGTTCATGCCCATGAGCATTTGGCTCAGAACTGTAGGTAAATGTGTAGGATTAAATAGTGCACAGTTGCCTGGAGAAAGGTTTGCAAATACGTCTAATTGGATTTGTGTTACTGAGGAGGCAGGGGCAAGGTCATTAACAGAACCAAGCAGGGTTGGGACTAGGTGGCCCCTCGCTGTTGGGAGAGTACTGCTGGCAGTCCTGTCACCCACTAGAGCCTTCTGGCTGGCTTCTTCAGCAAGCTGTCCGCTCCTCACAGGAGAGTCTCTCCTCCAGAGCCACTCCTGACAGAGTAGCCTTGCAGGGCCTTTGCCTTAAAGCCATCTGTTCCCAAAGAAGTCTCCAAACAGACACTTCCTCCCGCACAGCCGCTTATTGAGCTCTGGGTTGTGTTTGGTGACACAAGTCAGTATGTTGTAGAAGGGGAAATTGTATGGCAGCAGAGTGCCCCAGGTGATGTGCTGCACATAGCATGATGCATTTCTCTTCTCTCTCCACTACAACCTTGCAAATCACTGCCACGTTGCCGTGACAAGAGAAACGGTGCACTAAGCAAAGACTTAAATGTCAGTTGAAATACTGTCTGCACTCTGATCCTTGGGAACTGTTTATTTTTCCATTCCTTTAGCTAACAGAGAAGCATCTGGGGGTGCTGGCTTATTCTTGGGACCTCTTAGGGCCTTCCAGTCTTTGCTTGGATCAAACCCAGCTTCCTTCCCATGTTCACATTTTACTGTTGAACTGGTTTCCCTTTCTCTAATGCTTCTCTCTAATTTTGTCTCTCTCTCTGAAACACACACACACTCTCACTCTCTCTCTGCCTATTTGTCTGCCTCTTGTCCTTCTCTGACCTCCTTAGGGTAGTAATTTTATTTCATTTTCCTCTCATATAAGTTTTATTATGGCTTTTTGATTTTTCTTCTACCAGCTCTTTACTTACCAAAGTTGAAGTTAATCTGCAGATTGATCAGTTATGTCAAGTCATAACATGTTTTCTCACCTACATTAGTATGGCTGTAAAGCTTTGCAGACTGAAGCAGTGGGTTCATGAAGTTATACCATCAGCAGCACCTTGATCTTTTCAGTGCTCTGCGCAGGACCCACTGAGTGACCCCGTTTAGACTTTTTTACAATGATGAACCATTCTGTTTTTCCTAAGTATACATGCGAGAGAATAAATATGCCTCTGAACCGCGTATCTAAGAATAAAATGGATGCATTCAGGAGCATTGTATCTCATGCTGTGACGTGTAGCATACTTCAGCCACTGCTGTCCTCAGCTAGCTGCTCTCAGAACAGCTCAGATGTCATCTGTTTGCAACTGCTCGCTTGCAGAGGGGACTATCTGGTAGATAAGCAGGCAGAGACTGCGGGTTGATTTCAGTGGGTGGTGGGAGGAAGTTGATTCTTCTCTTGTACTGCTGCTGCCGATTCTGAGGCAGTATGTTAGGACCTGGTGTTGACTCTGAAGGTGCAGGATTTGATACAGATTTGTTATAGTTTTGGCCATTAGCTTGAGGTATTTTACAGTGGACAGCGTTTGTGATGGAGTATGAAGATTGGATGAAGATTCTTGGAATAGACCAGAGATTGTGGTTAGTGAATTCGTACTTTTCTCATGTAAGAAGCACCAGATTCTGAAATCTTGAAATAATTTTGGAGCTCATTTGTCCTGTATGTCTTGCAATATGAAATTTAGCAAAGTTTAAATGTAAAACATGTGATTTCGAAGTACTTTTCTAAGATAGTTTTCTTAGATAATGAAAGAAGCATCGTAGAGAAGGAAGTTGGGTCCATAAATCATTCTCTTTTTCATTAAAAACCATTCTCTCTGGTTCTTGATCCTTAGTTCCCATTCAGAGGATCTACAAGAACCCAAAGACAATCAGGGTGTGTAATTTGGATTAAATAGTAAAAATTCAGTCTGAAATTGATGCGAGAGAGAAATCATTACCAAAGCCAGGTGTCTAGTGATTTCTGTCTAAGTAAACTGATACTGATTTTAAGAAAATAGTGGAACGATCCAAATTTCCGATGAAGATCTAGAGTTTCTGAATCATATGGTGAGACTGCAGCTGAGGTATAATAAGGAGGAAAATACGTTAGCTTCCTGCTGCTTAATGCAGACTGGAAGCCCTAATGAGGAAGCAGATTTATTTGTCTAGGTGAGGTCAAATGGTCTTAAAACATAGCTGTTACTCTCTGGCTCAGACCACAAAATTCAGTAGATTGTCTTGCCCCATTTTTCTCCTAATAACTTCATAGCATATTGTTGAGGAGAAAACCAACAACGAGTAACTAATAAAATAGCACTTCTCAAGCTTAGTATCTTAATGAGAACATTCAGAAGATGCCAAAGGAAAAGTGTGTGGGGAGAGGAACTCCCCCCATCTGCTCTTACTTAAAAGACTCTGTGCAACAGTACATCTGCCTAACTAGCAGCAGCTCTGCTGCTCTCAACATGGGACGTGGAGGTACTGCCAGCACGGAAAATTAGTGCTCCCTGGAAAATAAAGAGGAGGGGACGACTATTTGCTAATGATGCAGATTTTGCTAGTACTGGGCAGTAGCAATTGCTCCTGAGGGAGCAGAGTGGTTGCTCTCCATGCAGTCCATACCAGGTCATGCAGAGAAGGACTGCTAATGGCCCTTAGTTTTAGTGGTCACAGGAAGCTGGATAAACACGAAAGGTCATAATATATCAAACAAAATCAATTCATGTTTAAAACTCCTTTTCAAATACCAGCAAAGGAAACCTCAGGGACTCAAAGCATAGTCTTAAACTATTCCTGTCCCCTCCATAACTTGATCAAACTTCATCATGAAACAGTGCAGGTTCTTTAATGGATGACCTGTTTAGAAGGCCATTCCAGAACTATACTCCCCTCATAGGCTTACAATTGATCATGACCATTATCTATCATTTAACCTTGTACAGGTGGTATCCTTTGAGTTAAATAATTTGTCTTCCTCTTCATTTTTATGCTTGAATATATTTATAAGCTCACAATATTATTTCTGGACCTATTTTTAAATGTCACTTCATACGCACCTTCCAGACTGCTGATACAAATTGTGGAATTGGCTTTAATGAGATTACTGTGCATAGATGCCATTTGAACTACAGAAGCAGTACATCTTTTAAGACTTTCTAGTAGCATTATTTTTTTAGTCTTTATCCTGTTTTGGAAGAGAAAATAGTATACAAACCCAGAGAACCAAACACAGGCTAAGAGCCTTCCTTACGGTGCAGTAGTCAGAAAGCTAAGTTTTGGCTGCTTTTAGGAGAAAATGCTGGTGTTGACGTGGCTGGAGAAGGATGTTCAGTGAAAGGCTCGGAGTGAGCACAGGGCACAGGAGACGTTCAAACTCTACTGTTTCAGTCCCACCTATGGGAGATTTAAATGGAATAAATTTCCCTGAGAGAAGAACAACTTTGTCATGGTTTTGAAAGGACTTAAGTTGTCTCACAGCTTCTGTCGTAGTTTTATTAATCCTTCAGAAGAACAAGTCTACCTGTTAGATCTCAGTTGTTACAGGTGAGCCTGCTTCTTTGTTCTGCTTTCATTTTGTTTGGACGTATTCCATAAAATGTTGGCACTATTATGTTAGTTTAATAATTGCAATACTAGTGCTTTCAGGATAAGACAATGTGAAGTAAGGTCTGATTTTCAGTGGTGTTACTTTACTGATACACTTTGAAACATGCAAAGAGGGTTTTTGTAGAATAAAGTAGGCTCCGTTCATTACACTAGAACTCCCTTCCACTGCAGTTGGATAGTTCCTTTTTTATTCCTCAGTATTTGCTTGTAAACCAGTTGGTGTTGACTTTACCTACAGAACAGTTATGCTCACGTGCCACGAATTTTTACCAGATAAATTTTCTGTTTGGGAATGTTCAGCAAAACAGTGAACTTGAATGAAATAATGAATATTCATGACTAGCAAATTTTTGCATACTATGAACTTGATGGTATTAACAACATCAATCAGGGGCTCAAGTCACTAATCATAAATACTTAATGCTGTGCTCAGCAAAAAGCTGTTAAACAACCGGAGACGGAAATATTTGCATAAGTTATTTGCTGCGCATTCTTGTAGAATAAACACATTTGTACAAATTTTTCTCCATTAGTGGAATATTTGCCATCAATAAGGAACGTTAACTTTGCAGATAGTTGTGATTGACTTGCCCACATGCAGGCAGGACTACACAAACTCAATACACTTTTTAATACTGGGACGCAAGCACGAACCAGGAGCAATACATCTGCTTTAGGGATCTTTTTGAGATTGTATTACTGAGAGTCTAGTGAAAACTATATCTTATGTAGCAGTAATTGATTTTTAGATGTCCCAGCATTGTAAGAAGTTCCAAGGGGTTATGTAATTAAGCCACAAAAGGTCATAATATATCCACAGATCTGCAATGCTTGTTGTGTTTTGTTTATTGACCAATAATTTCACGTCTGCTGTACTTAAAACGATTTGAAGCCGACACAGATTTTTAACTGTGAATCCTGTCAGATTTTTCTTAAAATCCATTAATATTTTTTTGCAAATACCAACATTTTGCTGGTGGAAGAGAACTGCTGCAAAGGCAATTGGATAGGTGAGGAGGTAATAAAGCACTCTACTTAGTGTGCTGTAATTGGGTGTCAGTGCAAATGAGATTATTTAGTTTATTTAGTCGTTGCAAAATTTATTTTAAACGCCTGTGACATTTAAACTGTTCGTTTATACACCATAACCGTTCTATTCTAATTGTAATATCAGTCTATTTGCCGCTCTTAAAAGGCTAGAGGCCAATGAGATGCTTTTTGAAAAAAGCACTTGATTTCTCTGTAAACTGCCGGGTCCTAAGTCTCTCCCCTGTCTTTTCTCTCCTCCTAACCCATAGTCTGAGACTGTAAAATAAAGTGGTGCAGGCTAATGGCATGCCAGATATTAACTACCCTAATCATTGAGGCTGTCACGCCATTACATAACACACAAAAAGCATAGTAATTTTTGTTAATCATGTTCCTATCCTAGCTTCCACATGGTGTTAGTGTTGGTTTTTTTGTAGCAAAATGCATAATTGAGTTGATGATTTTTATCTCTTGGAGAAAAATACAATTAACATGGTGAACTAGTGCTGCTGTGTAACAGAAAAAAATCTGAAATGACAAGATGACAGATAGTAAGAAGAACATCAGAAGGGAAATAATATAAATGCAGCTGGCTTGTCTGTGGCCATTTCCTTGTGTTGCATCCATGCAATAAGGAGCTTACTGCACTTGTGAAGGAGACAAACAGGAATTCTGAAATATTTTTGCTTTTCCTGTGTGTTTTCTTTTGAAGAAGTATTGGCAGCAAAAGGAAAATTCATTGTTAGATTTCAAATATCCTTCTTTAAAGGCTGTATTGCCTGAGGGCCCTTGATCTGTCTTCTTTCTTACCCTCTGCATACCTATGAAAATCGTACCCAAATTTTTAAGAACTTTAAATTCCATAGCCTACGTAGACTTGTTTTCACTCTGTTGTTGTTGTTGTTGGGTTTTTTGGGGTTTGTGTTTTTTGTGTGGTTTGTTGGTTGGGTTTTTAATTCTATAGATCTGCTATGGAGCTAACAATAGGTTGACATTTAATTGAAGCAGTTAGATCCAAATCAGATTTGAAATTCTGTTTATAGCATTATTCAAGAAAACTTAACAGATGACTGTGTAAGAGCTGGTGGAATATGTGCTAGATGCCTGTTGAGCGTGCATGTGTAGTACAGTATTTTGTCCTTTGCAAAGGAAAAACAAAAGCAAAAGCATTTGATAATAATGATAGCAATTTATGCACAAACTCTTTTTATTTTATTAAAGTTTTGAGAAATCTACAGTCTAGATCTACTTTGCTCATGAAGAAGAAAGAAATTCACGAAATATAAAGGGCTGTATTCAGTATGGAATCAAAAGTGGTTTTATTCTAAGCACAAAATGTCAGTCAAAAATGGCAGGAGTACTGGATATCTTGGGGCACTCAGAGAATTCAACCTTATAATGAGAAATGAAGTTTATAAAAATACATCTTTTTCCATCCTACTTTAAGCGAAATAAGAAAACTGATCACGTTATATGTATGGAAATTAAAGAGTCTGCACAGAGACAGCCTCTTTCTTTACTTTTTACTTTTCCAGCATAAGCTGTTATTTTTCCATCCCATTTCAGTTGTACCTGTGCCAGGAATAAAGACAATATATGGCTTTCTCTCTATTTTGACATCATGTACCTTCTTGTATAACTATTTGGTTATTTGTTTTACTCAGTAGCCATAAATCAAAACTCTGTTCACATAAAAGTTCCTCTTTTGTAGTGGAAAATCACAGGTAAACTGGTTTTGGTCCAAATTCAGGGTAAATAATGTGTGTATCAGGTGTTTGTTTGGAGAGGATCCAAAAGGCTTAGTGGGCGGCACAAATAATGCTCTGATTTAACTTTTGGCCTTTCCATTTAAAAAGTTGCTGGAAAGTTCCATGGTATTTAATTGTAGTATGATATTAATTATCACCTTGTACTGTTGCTCCCTGCTTTGTGTGCAAGGAAGACTGGTGTTTCTGTCTTTTCTCTCTCTTTGCAGAGTGTGTTTTATGATAAACTCCTTTCAAACCATTCCTTTAGCGTAGAGCACTGTGTGGTACTGCGTCACACAAAATGTGAAGGTGATGAAATGAGTTCCATTGAATCTTCCACTGTTGATTTAGATGCAGTAGAGACTGGAACAGGCTCTTAAAACTCCAGCTGGCAATATGTCAGTTTTTTTGATCTTGTGCCCTGATGAAAAAACTGCTTCTGTAACCCACAGTGATATGTTGCAGTGTTACAACTGTGCAAAATGCATTTTCCCCTCACTTCAGAAATCACATCAGACATGTGATGATAAAGGGTGTGTGGAATATTTGACCTTGCTGCCAACTTTCTTTTTGCCTCCCAGAGAGCAAAGATTGCTCTGAAATGTTTCTTCTCAGTTTGATAATTCCGTCCTATCCCTAAAAGCTTGGAATAGCTCGTTTGCCCTTCCCTCACTCTTCACTTTGTTTTGGGCATTGCACCACAGTGTAGGCAGACAAAGAGAAAATGTAGAACGTATGGGATCAGGTCATAAGAACAAGCCTCTTGATCTGATACAAAGATAACAGAGGCCTGTGCACATTTTGAGGCAATATAAACTACTTTTGTAAGTATTCACAGTTAAAATCCTACAAAAACCTTAGACTCCCTGAAAGGCAAAGCTGGCAGTGCTGTTGGTGATATGCAGCAGAGCTCCATTAATTTTGAAGGAATTCTATTAATTCACAATGACGGTATGTCTGCCCTGCAATTCTATAGCCAGAAGACAGACCCAAGAGAGCTCCTTGTCCTCCCTGTTATACATGTACATGTTTAACTAGTGAAGATTTGTTTTTTTGTTTAGTTCAAATAGCTACAACTTAAACAGTTACACACGTGATCACATATGTAGACTATGCTAAGACAAAGTCTAATCAGATTTTGAAACTGGAACAATTCAGAAGTTCAGGCTGCCTGATAAATATGAATTTGATTCCCTGGGCCATACGTGTTAGGATTTAGATTTTAATTACATTATTGAATTATTTTTTTACAAGTAGATTTTTGCCCAGTTGATTCTGTAGGGTGAAGCTGCTCTAGTACTGAAACCAGCTCTGCGTTGAGATAAAAGGCTGCTGCTGGTAAACTCCTTATCTGCAACTGTCACGGAAGTTGGAAAGTGGATTGTAAATGAGACAGGATGTTTTAGCAAAGAGAAAGGATCATCTCATGATGCAAACCGCTGCCCACACTCATAAAAAATGAATTTGACTCCTATCCATGTCACAAATGTCCTGTGAGATCCATTTTTTTTTAAGATGGTCCCTGCCTCTGAAAATCTAATTTCTAGATGCCTGAATTGGAGGTCAGATCTGGGCTGCCAAAATACAGTTGCTTATAGCTCTGATTAGCATCAGTGAAAGTTATATTTAAAATACATATAGTGCTATGACACATTTTTCTCCTGCTGTTCTGACAGAAAGTCAGCTGATGACCCAATAAAAAAAATTTTGAAACTTTAATTTTGCAATATCTTGCACACAGTTGAAGTGGTGATTTTATCCTGAAACTCAACAGTATACTTTAATATAAGGCAGTTCTGGCATCCCTGGCCACAAAATAATATTTAAGGGGGATGACCGCTTGCTTGAGTTAAGGGAAATTCAGACAAACAGAAATTAATTCACATCAGAGTTCAGTACCTGTCTAACGGAAGGCATGATTTTGCCATTACTGTCTTTTGCTTTCCAGGAGGGCTCCCTCTGCAAGTGTACAGTCAGCCTGTGGAAGTTTTCAGATGACGTATTTTCAAACTGTATCTGCCTCTCAAAATAATAAGTAGAGGTGCCACTGAATGTCTTTCTGATGTTGACTTTTCATTGCTGTTTACAAGTCTTTGAAAATAGGAACATATGTAGGCTTGCTAGATGAGGTGACTTTGTTGTGCATCGTTACGGGCTAAACCAGAGGGTATGTAGGCATAAATCAAGAGAGAAAAATTGTAAGAATGTTCCATTGTTGTAAAATTTTAATTGTCATAATGATAATGGATTGCAAATTGATGCAAACAACTATTTTTTTCCTTTTTGTCACCTGCTGTTATAATTTATGAAAGTATCAATCATGGGTCTTTTCCAAGACAAACACCAAGAATGTACAGCTTTCTATATAGTCTTCCATGTTTTCACATGTATTTGTGATTTGACAATTATGATGTTTTAATTTCTCCAACCAAAAGACCAGATACGTTTTGTGATTATAATCTACTGTAATCTAGAAAAATACCAATTTTTCCTGCTTCTGTTATGATTTTGTCACTTCTTACCAACACAAGCCTTCACACTCAACCCTCTGTGTCACAAAGATACTTGAGGTTACATGTACTTTGGAAATAGCACTCACCATAAATAAGTCAATAACTGCTACATCTTGATAACCTCAGTTAGTGTAGCAAAACTGTTTTATCTGTGTCTGTGTGTATGTATCTATCAATTTTAAACATAAGAATCATAACCATTTGAGTAAAATTGACAGAATTGCTAGTTTTCAAAACACTTAATGACACTTAATTAAACCCGCGTCTAATGGATTGCCTAGAATGTATATAGAGCAACGTCCTCATGCTAAAGCTTTGATCTGTAAGTAGCTTCTTGTTTTTCAGTGGAATCATTAGATGAAGCAATGATTTGAAGGTTTGAACTCACATCTTTAAATTCTTTTTGTGTTTCCATTAACTGCATTGTCTAATCTTGAAAAAACTAGCTTCATATTTCCAGTGTTTCTGCCATAACAGGTTACCTCATTTCAAAAACATAAGTCATCGTTGATGACAGTCTTCTCAGTATGTAAAAATACTCAAGGAGTGTTTGTGTAATGGGAATTTCTAGGCAAAGATAACTTTTGGAAATACTACTTGATCTTCAGGCTTATTTTTTAAATCTTTGAATAAATTGATATGGCTGATCATGGAGGGGGCCAAAGAAGTGTTCAGGAGGGAAAGA
>NW_010548351.1:83348-89482 GCF_000687285.1 Phaethon lepturus
AATAAGAACACAGTAATCTTTTACACATTTTCTCTGCAGTTGATTTGTAGCACGTTATATTCCCTGAATCCAAACAAATTATTACTTAATATAGTAAAAGGAACTAGAAAACTCGGAGACTGATGTATTTCGTTGTTGAAATCTCAGGTGATCATTTTTCAAAACTAACATTGAATATTTTCATCATGTCTCAGGTTCCCAGTCTGAACCTCCGTCATGCAGTGCCAGTTCCATCACTTGCCCATCTGCCTGCACCTGCAGCAACAATGTAGTGGATTGTCGAGGAAGGGGCTTAACAGAAATTCCAGCTAACCTACCAGAGGACATTTGGGAAATGTAAGTGCCATTGTAACGCATCATTCTTTTCCATGTCGCTCTGTTTTTGGCCCATGCCATAGCCTCCTCTGTGGAAGAAAGGCACATGTTTTGAACACTGTCTCCCGAGTGGTTGTCAGGTATATTGTAGTTGTCCTATTTGCTTTCATTCTTTTGTTCTACAGGCTCAAACCATTCTTTAATGTAAATTAAGATATTGTTTGAAATTGCCCTATCTCAAAGCAAGTTGAAGTCCTTGGCGTATTATGTTCAGATTACGTTTACATCTCACAAATCTGGGATTACAGTTCTATACTCAGGAAAAGGAAAGAGGAAGTCCTTTTTTTTTTTAAATGGAATTGTTTTATTTTTAGTTGGTGAATTCGCCAAGAGATGGACAGATTTCGTGTTAGCTTGGCAAGATACATTTGTAATGAAGTAAAGTATGACATCAGAACACATTGTCCCTCCTGATTTTACCTTCTATTTCTTGTCTTCCACATTTTGTTATTCACAGTTCTTTAACACTCTTGTGACTTTTTTTTGTGTTGTGAGATCAGGTACTGGTTTTACAGACTTGTCTTTACTACCTTTAGGAATTGTAATTATCTGGTTTTGAGTCCATGATGTCATACTACTGTGGTCCTGAAATACTGTTACATTAAACACATTGCTTTGGGTTAGTCCGTAGGGAATGCAGATCAGTTCTTTTCCTATTTACATGCTTGTCATACAGAGGTTACTGACATTCAACCATCTTTTATAGTCTAAATAGTATGAATTCAAATATTTGTATAGTGACTGGACTCATTCAGCTTCTGGTTGCCGTAGAAATACTGCTACATAGCAAAATTCACTAGGAGAAAACATAAGTTGAATTGCTCATATGTAGCCTGGACCACTACAATATGCCAGGAGTGTGACAGCTGTGGGCACTGATGATGTGCTTTATTCTTTGCTGGTGATCTGCTCTACACCACCGCTCCTCTAAGTCACTTTATCAATTGCTTTTATAATTTAAGATTCACCTGAAATTTGTTTGGATTGCTATCTCGGCATAACATTTAGAGGTAGCTTATGCTTGATTGTGGAACTCCACAGAAAAGATATGTTAGAAATTAAAAGAATAAACACCTTTAAATTGACATTGTTGAGAATGTATCTAGAGCATGTAAAAATACTTACAGGAAGTATAAACTCTTATGCAGTTCTGAATGCCCATTACCTGCTTGCTTGCCTCCTGACAAAGTTCAGGATGTATTGGTTGTGTTCATTTCCAGTATATAGTGACACACAAAATATGGATGTAATACTTGTTTTTCTGTGCATGAAAGTTGGTTAAAATTATCCCAAAAATATAAATTGTGTTTGGCATACTAAGAATATTGAATGTTTAGTCCTGTTTCCAATTCTGTCAGATGGAGTACAAATTTTCAGGAGTCGCTGGAATGGTTCAATAATAAGAGACAGAGGATGAAATTGGGCCTGACTTGCTCACAAATTAGGTTTGGGCTAGGAAAATTGTAAAAGTTTATTTTGCAGTGTTGAAAATGCTAGCTGAAATCGGATGATCTTTGTGGCTCCATGCCAGAGTCACACAGAGAGCAGTATCTGCAGGAAGACCGAGATTGGTGTTCTCCAGCACTCTCCTGACAGCAGTGCACCTCAGTGTGGGAAAGCAAGTGAAAATGTTCATCTTTAGTGGGGTTATAATAGCATCGAGTATCAAAGTCCTGTCTCTGTTTTGGTTGCTCCAGTCCAGAAACCTAGACCCTGTAAACTGTAGTAAAAGCAAGATCTCCTTAGGAGAGCAGAAAGCAAAGGAAGACTTGGAGAGCCTTTAAGTTAGGTGATGAGGTAGCAAGTCAATGCATATAACATTTTAAGAAATTTTCATAACCTGGAGGTTATAAACCTTCTAGATCCACAGAACACCACATAGAGCTCTTAGCACCCTGTTTAATGATTTAGATCTGTTAGAATGTCTGCATTTTAAGCAGTACTTATTTGAGTCGTCGTAGATAAACCTCTCCTATCGTGTCTTTTGCAACTCACGGGCACTTTAGGTGGTTGTGGTTCTGCAGAACTTCAGAGTGTAACCGTCATGAAAACATTTGCTGCTTGCTTTTTGTGGGAATCAGTCCTGTGAAGATTTCATTTTTATGGAATATATATATTAAGAAATGTAAGTAGTTCTATCAGAATAAGTCTTAGCAGGTGACATCACTTAATAGGGTTTTTCCTACTGGTAAAATGGTGTTTTCGTTTTGTAAAAGTACTGGCAAAGTACAGGCAAAGTATACATATTCTTACATAGAGTAAAGGATATAGTCACACAGACGATTGTTTCTGGAAGGATGGAAGAAGCTGCCACAGTGTTTTCCTAGAAAAATCCTAACATAAATTTCTTTGACCAAGAGAGCCTTTATGCTTTATGTGGAAGTCTGTCATACTGCTCAGAAATTCAGTTTGTCTGAGGCTGGTCTGGGCTTATTCAATATAAAATCCATCCAAGAGGTCTGGTTCCAGCTACACATGGAATAATGACTGTCTTTTGATTTGATATGGTAGGCAGAATAATACTCTTTTGCTGTAATGTTATAGCAATGGGGCCAAGTAAATTTTCTGTATATGCTGCAACCCACATCTCACACAGCAGTGCTGTTGCGTTTTTTCCTCTTGGAATTTATCCCCCACGGTTGGCATTTAGTGAGATCCTTTGTATAAAATGTGCTACGTAGTGGTGCTATCTGAACACTTCTTTCTGGACTCTAATCCTGTGATGATCCCTCATCATCTTTAACAGATCTAACTCTCACTAGAGATGGGGTTCCTCCTATGGAACATGGGGTACTGGCAAACTGCGTGGCTGGCTTGCTATTACATAGAATCCTAAGGGATATTACTTGAGATGGTGTATTTTTCATTCATCCGTTTCTATTTAGCGCTGTAAATACTCATTCCACTAAAATACATTTCCCCTATAGCCTGTAGTTCATTCATAATATTTATATGATAGTATTAAAATGCTGCGCCTTCCTGGGTTCCATCTGGGGCACTTCCAAGTTCCTTTGCCTGGTTATTAGTTGCATTCAGTTACAGCTTTCTAGTTCTTCTATTTCCCCTTAAGTCAGTATTTCTTTGTAAGCCAAATTGTAGCCAGTAAGAACCCTTGACTGACAAACTGTTCTACAAAAATGAAATGCACAGCTGTTACTGTAACATGGTTATTAAAGGTGACCTACATTTCACTCTGTGTTTCAGTATTAATTAAAGATCTTTTATTCAGCCTTCCTGCCTTTCTTTGTTAACATGGGTAGGCAGAACCTTCTCTGACAAAGCTGCCAACAAGTCCTAAATTTGTTTTTGTTGATAAAAACCTATCACAAAACATGCAACTCGCTTGTCACGGAACATAAAACAAGCATCATATGACACTGGTTTTCCCTTGCTGCTGACCTCTGCCACGTGTGACTTAGAAGTCGGTTGTGTTACTCTCTTACACCTCTCCCCAAGGTGCATTATCCTGAAGGCCCTCGTTGCAAGAATGTTTATTATTAAATAAAGGAATTCAGGAAAGCAAGAAATCTGTCCCCCAGCCTTGCTTTTTCATAATTTCATAAAATAGGTAGCAAGAATGTACAGAATGCAATTCATTTTTTTATAAAGCGTCTTGTTCAGTGGGGAGCTGACATCAGCAGCCAAATTGACTGAGGAAAAATGAGTTAGAAGAAATTGAAGCTGAGGAATCCAGACTGTGTGTTGTATGTTGTAAAATATTCTCTGCTTAGAAAGTGGTTCTCTTGCGTTTTTCTGAGGAAAAATGAACAGCGTATGTTATAGAGAAACACATGAGAATAAGCACTGCAAAGTTTTGCATGAATACTTGGATGAAAACAAAAGTCATTAAGCACCTGGAGGCATTTCCTGAAAAAGAAATACCAACGCAAATATAGTTTGATGGTAAATGAACAATGTAGTCATTTCACTACATTAGAACAACATCTACAATAAAAAGAGAAGTTTGCATTTATTTAGAAAGTGTGAGAGAAAATGCACGCAAGATAAATAGGGAACATAGTGCGAATGCAGAATGGACTTGACCTTGGAGAGATACAGGGAGGAAGGGATGACCTACAAACTAGTAGGGGACAAAGTTGCCAAAGAATCTGTTTTTCTGATCAGACTTGATCGCAACCTCGCAACCAGTGCCTGTCAGAGTGAATGACAGCTCATCCCATAGAGACAGCAAAGCCAGGATGTAGTAGAGACCTGTTAAATCTAAAGCTACAAGCTGTGCCTGTCACAGTCACTGCCCTGCAGCTTGTGGGAGCTTGGAAGGGTGTTGGGAGAAACGCGCTCGCCACGACAGCAGAATTCACTCAGCGTGTGGTTTGGGCTGTCGTTGGCTCAGGATATTGGGCTGGATGGACCTGAGCTCTGGCGCTGTCTGCCCGTTCTCCGTCATTAGCGTCTGGAGGGGTCTGGAGCACAAGTCTTATGAGGAGCGGCTGAGGGAACTGGGGTTGTTTAGTCTGGAGAAGAGGAGGCTGAGAGGAGACCTTATCGCTCTCTACAGCTACCTGAAAGGGGGTTGTGGCGACAAGGGTGTTGGCCTCTTCTCCCAAGTAACTAGCGATAGGACAAGAGGAAATGGCTTCAAGTTGCGCCAGGGGAGGTTTAGATTGGATATTAGGAAAAATTTCTTCACTGAGAGGGTGGTCAGGCATTGGAACGGGCTGCCCAGGGAGGTGGTGGAGTCGCCATCTCTGGAAGTGTTCAAGAAACGTGTGGATGTGGCGCTTCAGGACATGGTCTAGGGGACATGGTGGCGCTGGATTAATGGTTGGACTTGATGATCTTGAAGGTCCTTTCCAACCTAGTGTTTCTGTGATTCTGTGATTCTGTGGTCTGGTTGGCTTTATGCCGGGGAAAGGGCAGCTTTCCTGCACTTGCAGAGGTGTGGCACAGGGAGTAATGGCATTGCTCTAGCTCTGTCTGTAGTGTCTCAAACAGGATCCACTTCCACATGCTGCCTGCCATGTTTGTTTGATGCCTCCTGGTACTGGAGAGTGATCAGTAACTCCCTACTAATCTTCCCCCTCCCACCCCACAACACTTACCCTCTGTCTCTTTTTTAAAATGGATTTTTCATGCTGTTTGTCAAACTCAGGCTGATCTACTTCATTTTTTTATTTATCACGGTGAAGAAGGCTGTATTTAGGATATTAATTCTGGACAGCTTTTGTCTGAGAATTTTGTACACCTTAAAACAGTGGTGCAGGGACTACTATTTCTGCCTTTGTGTTTCGTAAAAGTTTGTGTAAGGCGTTCCTGAGTGGAGGCAGGGAACAGCCCCCCAGGCTGGCCCTCCTGCTGCCCTCTGGTCCGGAGTGCCCGGTGGAGGCTGCTCAGGCTGCGGTGCCCCGGCGCGGGCAGGCCCCCGGGCTGTCAGAGCAGCAGCGGCTGGCACCAGCGCAAGCCCGCAGCACTGCTTCTCTGAAGGATCTTCAGATTGCGTAAAAGCTGGATTTGATTAATGGTGAGTGCTAAGGGCTGGATTGTGGGTTGGGACTGACGCTTGAGAGAATAAAGGCTAGCTGGGCCCAGTACAGAAAGTGTTGTGAAAAGAAGGCTGAACTCAAATGAGGAAACAACAAAATGTTTGATGAGACAGACTGGGAATCAAAGGAAATCGAGGCAGTCTGATAAAAGTGCTGTGAGTCTGAGCAAGTGAGGAATATTTGGCGATAAGGCCTGAGACACAAGCTCAGTGGCGTGGGCTTTGGGGATGTGGCAGGAGGGCTGGAACACATGGA
>NW_010548351.1:89502-137550 GCF_000687285.1 Phaethon lepturus
CGGGGCCACGACAGAGTGCCACAGGGGAAGATGGAGCCAAGGAGTCTCTTCCCCCCAGAAAACACATGGATCTTCCAGAGCCTTCCTGCTTTGTCACTGTGTACTTGAGAAACTCAAGAACAATTTGCATATCTTTATCCCTGTGCACTAGTGACCGTCTACACAAAGATTAACCACTAGAGTACACAGGGATTTACCGTTTTAACTGCTGTTACGTAGACATCAGTGCAGAGGTCTGGGTGGTGTACTTCCGTTACACATGAGTTTCCTTGTGATGGAGTTAGGTATTTCAGCTTTTGGTTTTTTAATCCACTAAATTAAATACATTATTTTTAAAAATAAGAAAAAAATTAGAAAATGCCAAAGTTAATGTTTGTAACTGCAGTCTTCATTCAGTGCTTTTGTATATATTCATTAATTACAGCATAGTCTCATGTTGCTTTAAAAGACTGGATTACTTTCTTACTGTCTAGGGATGCATCAGGCTTGTATAGTGAGGGAGTCTGTGTATATAGGATCTGTTTGTTTGTTGCAGAAACAGGAAAATTCTAAAATGACCGTGGGGAAGATAATCTCATCAATGCTGTTCAGAGTATTTCTTCTTGCCAGTGGTTTTATTAATTGATTCTGCGCAAGTGCACAAACATTCTGGACTTGCACGAACTTTTCATGGGTGGTCACTAGTGATGTAATCCTTGGTTTCTGGCTGACTCAGCTGAGATATTCAGAAGTGCTGAGGACTCACAGCTGCAGCAAAAGTCAATAGGAGCTGTGCTTTGAACATGTTGTGCTGTGCAACGCTAATTACTTTGAAAAGCCAAGTCCCAATCATCTGCAGACTTATAAATCAAACCCCAGAATCTGAAGTATATCCTTAGATCTTGGCACTGATCTTAGATTTAAAACCTGTGCTTTTTCATCTCAAGCTCGCTTTATCACTGTTGCTTAACCTTTACAATACTCTCTCTCTGGTGAGATTAAGAGAAATATAATTGTATAAACCAAGAGTAATGCTGGATAGGTTGTATCTAAATCAGAAACGAGGACCTTTTGTTTAAATGCTGATGTAACTGCTCTAGACAGTGTAAAGAGTCTGACAGTCCCTCAAGGAGAGGTGCTGCTTAGGCACTCATATCTGGCGAGATAGTAACCACAGCTTCCCGTGTGGCTTCTGAGCAGAGTAAGAGAGTAAAACGGGATGGCAGCCCTTCTACCAGCATCTAGGTTTGGCTTAAGGTCACTTGTCCTGTGTTGGTTTAGTTTATCATTCTCACTGTTGATAGCTGACTTGGTGACTGATGATTTTGTAGGTATGAGTAGTGTTTGATTTTGGTGCATAATTTCTACTCTTAGGAAAAATCTAATGCACTTAACTGTTGGTTTTCTCATGGTTCTGTCAAAATTAAAATGAACCTACTTTTCTGCAAGAGAATCACTTTGAAATGTAATATTCTACTTGTTCCACCTCTAATTAATGCTCTTCTGACAAATTTAATATTTAGAGAATTGCTGTCCTGAGAGTACCACTGTGATGGGCACTGTTGCTGGATGGCAGACAGACCTGTGGATAGATGAGTTTGTTGCTTCAATGATTCTCCTGGGAAGAAATTACCTTCTCCGTTCTTTAGTACCTGTAGGAATGTGTATTATAGGAGAGCTGGGACTTCAGTTATGAATCTTGATCAAGCTGTTGTGATTTGAGGAAGGTATTCAACAAATTCTGGGCATTTAAATTACTGGTATATTCCAAATAAATTTTCCACTAATTAAAATAAAGTCAGAAAAGCTATTATAAGAAGATTGAGCACTGGTAACTCTATTTATTGTCATAAAATTAATTCTTTTTTATATAAATTATAAATTACCTGCACGATAACAATTTTATGTATATTAACAATTGGCTTTGAAGTTCTCAGCTTCTTAAAAGCAAGAGTTTTTTTCTTTTTTTCAACAATATAAGTGTGTAGAAACTGTAAACTTTGGGGACAGAGGACAGACAGTTCTGCATTTAACATTGTTCTTCCTCCTAGAAGAAAATTATAATAATTTTCCCAGGCTTCCAGTAAATACTGTAGCTGAAGCCAGCACAGTATTTTTGAACACTGTAATAAATGTTCCATAATTGCCTCTGGTGGCAAGTTCTCTGGCTAGGGAATCAGGTTGGCTCCTGTAGTTGAATCATATAATATGATTTTCATTCACTGCTGTAAGTTGGCTCTGGACAGCTTCACATGTCAAATTTGACTACTGTTTTCTGGATCTCACTAGGCAAACTGAGTCATTCATTCCTTGCATTCAACATAAAAAAAAAGATTTCTATTGTCAGACCAAAAATATGTAGAAAATCTTCTATTCTCTGAGGGCAAGACACAAAAATAATAAAGAAAATATTTTAGATTGAGAGTCAGTAGAGAAAATATACATATCTGAGAAATGTCAAGAATAAAGGTGTTCTCTGTGCTAAGACAGATGAAGGAAAGCAGGAAGCTGTGTTTCACAGTTTCAGAAACAAGCAGTAACGGCAGAGAGTTTCTGATGTAAGATCAAGGCAAGATTTATTTCTTACGTCTTTACTTTTATTTGTAAAATTGCGTCTAATGAATGTCATCTGTAGGCTTAAGGAGATGCTTTTGTTTTGATAAATCTAAATTTCATAAACATAATTTTCATTTTGACTGTATCATTTTTTACATTCTTCTCTCCTAATAATTGTGAGATTTCTATTTTAAAAAAAAAAAGTTATGTGCAGGTGAATTTTACTCAGGCAAGCTGTGTAGAGTTGGTAACCATACAAAGTTTGTAAGTTCGGGGTGGTTGGTTTTTTTGGCTTGGGGTTTTTTTGTGCATGTTCTTTTTTCCCCAGAGACGTCACTTCAGTCCAGCAGGAACATAAATTTAGCCTTGTTAATGAAAATGAATGGTATGAACAAAAAGGCATGTATCTTTTCTTTTTTATCTAATACAAACGTCACTCAAAATGTGACATTGGCGCTCCTGTTTTGTCAAGCAAAATGAGGAGATTGTAATGTATAATGAGTATATACATCCTGAAAGCTGATTACGGAAGTGTAGAGGGAATCACAGAAAATAGAAGAGGGAGCATTAAATCATAGCTCTTAAATAAAATACACTAATGAGATTTTTTACTGCGTGAAACACTTACTGTCTTTTGGCTTACATGTGTTCTGTTTATTTTGCTTTAAAAAAAAAAAAGGTAAAGAACAAAGGGTTTAAGGAATGTTTACATTCAAATGACAGAATATTTTGTTGGCAAAATATTACAGGTGGCAGCACTTCAACTACCAGAAAGCTATTTAATTTTCCTACTTATTTCTTGTGTTTTACCTTTTTCCTGTCAGTATTTGTAAATGTATACTAAAAATAGATGTTACAGAATGTACAGAGCTGTTCACACTAAGTTAGATTATAGATTAAACAATTACTTTTTTCCTTTCTCTCAGTTTACTGCTTCCACTTCTACTAAGTCTAAAACCATATTTTTGTGTTACAACTTGACAAATTTGTAAAGTGATTTTTGTGATTGTAAAGTGATTTGTAAAGGGAAGTGATCGTGCCCCTGTACTCGGCACTGGTGAGGCCGCACCTTGAATCCTGTGTTCAGTTTTGGGCCCCTCACTACAGGAAGGATGTTGAGGTGCTGGAGCGTGTCCAGAGAAGGGCAACGAAGCTGGTGAGGGGTCTGGAGCACAAGTCTTATGAGGAGCGGCTGAGGGAACTGGGGTTGTTTAGTCTGGAGAAGAGGAGGCTGAGGGGAGACCTTATCGCTCTATACAACTACCTGAAAGGGGGTTGTGGCGACGAGGGGGTTGGTCTCTTCTCCCAAGTAACTAGCGATAGGACAAGAGGAAATGGCTTCAAGTTGCACCAGGGGAGGTTTAGATTGGATATTAGGAAAAATTTCTTCACTGAGAGGGTGGTCAGGCATTGGAACAGGCTGCCCAGGGAGGTGGTGGAGTCGCCATCTCTGGAAGTGTTCAAGAAACGTGTGGATGTGGTGCTTCAGGACATGGTTTAGGGGACATGGTGGCGCTGGATTAATGGTTGGACTTGATGATCTTGAAGGTCCTTTCCAACCTAGTGTTTCTGTGATTCTGTGATTCTGGGATTCTGTGATTCTGTGAAATACAATGCAAACCAACTTGAAATCCTCAGATCCCTGAGGATTATGGCATTGTTAGAAAATTTGGAAAGTGACCTGGGCTAGAAGTTTCTTGAAGTAACTGGAAGGCAGTAGAGGGTGGACAGGACTGACCTACTAAAGTAACAGTGAAATAGCAATGTGACTTGTTCGGGAGTTAGCCTTTCTGGGACCTAATGGAACAAAAACTTACTCTCAGTAAAGCAAACATTATGAGTCCGGTTTGTTAAAAACCATTCCTGCTCATTTACATCGATGACATGGAACCATAGACCAACTGTTGCTTTCCAGGAGGCACTGTAGAAACCACGTGTCTCCCAGGTATAGACTTCAACTTTCAGATAAAAATAACCAAAACAACCCCCCCAAAAACCAAACCAATAAATAACAACCAAAAGTGCTTAGCCGAGATCTAAGGTTGAGCTGGCCTCAGAGCAGATTCTGTGGTGTTGAAGTGAATGCAAGAATCTCATCCTCTATGTAGCACTCTGCAGACTGGTCTCCTTGGAGCCTTCTGACCTGGAATCACTGGGTCTGAACTGGAATTGCTGGGTGTCACAAAAATCCAGGAGCGGGATCCATGTTTCGGCTATGTTTGCTACACCGAAACATCTCAAACGCAAACGCGTGAACACGTGCATGCTGGTTGAACGAAGTGTGCAATTAGGCTGCATGTCAGCAGTAGGGAGCTGGAAGTTGCCAAATCTCTGCAGCCTAATGACTCTCTTTTTCCTGGATTTGTGTTCACAGCCATGTGCCTGTATACAGCTAAAATTCTTCCTGCAAACTCTGATCCCAAGTCCGCGTGACCCAATAAAGTCTTCTGAGATGGGAAATTATCTCTGTCTAGTCCATGAGAAGAGCAGGGAGACATTATTTTGTCTTGTACCCCAAAACAGCTTCTGTTTAACCTTTAACATCCTCACTGGTTGTACCCTCTGATGGTATCTCACAGGGGAGCTCGCTTGAAGTCCCTGCTTTTACATCTGGGTAACAGTTCATGCAAGTGTGGCATTGCAGTGAGAGGGAGCTCAGGCACTGGCAGCATGCTCTGTCAATGCCTGTATCCTCACTCCAAGAATGGAGCAAGGAAAATAAATGAGGCTGGCAGGAAAAATAGCAATGAAAGGTGATGAGAAGGGCCGAAAATTCCACCCAGGAGTGTGGAGTATCACAGTGGTAGATGGAGAAACCTTGAGGTTTGCCAGTATATTACTGCATTTTGGCTGTTTATGTTGACAGAGACATTGGTGTTATGTCAAAAGCTGGTTTGCAAAATACCAGTCTACAGATTGCTCTGGTGTCTCGCTGTTTGTCTGTACTGCATCTGATGCAAAATTAAATTCGCACCACAACAGAGCTGGTGGATTCATAATGTGACTGCCATTACAAATTCAGCGTTTACCAGCTCACCTACTGCTCAACTACAGAGTCGCATCATCTTAAATAAAATTCACTGTGGTATGTCAGAAGATCCAATATCACTAGCACCATTTTCAGGTGAACACCATGGTATCAGGAAACGTATCAAACCCTCTGGTTTCATTCTGAAAGATGTCTTTTGGTGAGCAGAATTATCTATGTAGCTTCCTAGGTAGATTTATTTTGAAAAATCACTTCATTCTTGATAGGGTTCTGTCTGTTGAAGATCTGCTAACTTAGATGAATAGCTAAGAGGCAGTCTTTTTCCAAAACTGTAGCTCGACACTAGACCCTGAAAATCACCACCAAACATCAGAATATGAAGGGAAACTCTGGTTGTCACCTTGTATTAATATAGGTGGACAGTTTACTGGCTCTCAGCTCTCCAGTTCCTAAGGCAGACTCAATGAGAGGGATTTATAATTCGTATTATTAATTTTATTTGGAAGTCATTCAGGCACTGCGATGAAAGGCAGCAGTATAAAAGTCTTGGAGAACCATATGTGTTTGAGGGTTTTATAGTGGTGGTAGAGTCTTTGGCTGAGGTAGAGATTGAAGGCTTTAGCTGTCTGTTAAAACAAGCAATAAGCACAGTTTAAGATGCTGAATGTATCGCCATCCCAAAGCACTTTGTTTTCCACCTGTCAGAGGACTGAGGGGTGAGAGACGGAGCCACAAAAAGACTGTTCCTTGGGAATGCAGGCCCATAAACACTTTCTGAAGCAACAGGACTGCAGGTTTTTTGCCTTGCACTTTGCAGAGAAGTGCCCTGTGCACTGCTGCAGTACTGTGGCGTCAAGGGCGATGACTGCGGCTTCTGCGTTTTTCACTGCAGAATAAGCCACAGGTTCTGACTGCGTAACTGCAGGGCAGGGTTCCTTCCTTCCCAAGAGGGGTGCCTCCCATCCAGGGCTGCCTTTGGGTGCATGTAGGAATAACGCTTATATTTCAAATGAAGATTTAAGAAAGGAGTCAGGACAGAGATCAGATCTAGCCCGTATTTGTAGTAAGAAGACCAGATACTAAGTATGATTTATTCCTTTTAAATACTGAAAATATATCTCTTGGCTTGTCTTCATCAGAGACCAAAATGTATGATAAGCTACGCACGTCCAAAATATGATATAAATGTAAAATAATGGTCCAAGCAGCTTCTATAATCCAGTTGTTGTTGCTCCTTGACAAGGGGGAACAGTCTCTCTTTTGATTGGTATCTGCTGTAGAAGTTTCCTCCTCCCTAATATTAACGGTTCTCCCCAGCCTTGGGTTTGTCACTAGGGGGGATGCACATGCTGCTTATTTCCCCCCAAACAGTCCTTAACCAGCTCCCTGCACATCCCTGCTTACAGGGCAGAGAAAAGCGAGGGTTTCGCCCTTCCCAACAACCTTCACGTGAGTTGAGTGCATCCTGCCAGGCACGGGTGTGCTACGGATAGCTGCTGCACACTAATCTGATCTTACGCTTTCTCCCTCTCGGAGATTTTGGTTATTGGCTGCCTGAGTGCTGCAAGCCCGAAAGAGCCGCAGCACTGGGAGCTGAGTGACGTGATCCGGGGAGCGGTCTGGCTCATTCACTCGCTTTCCCTCTCTTTCCCAGCAGGGAAGTTGATGACTGCCCGGTGCAGAGGGACGTTTCTGACACGTCTCGGGCAAGAGCGCCGTGGCACTGCTAATAGAGCATGGCTGTCTCACATATAGGCTCTTTTCATCTGACAGCTCAGAATTATCAGTACTGATGCTTCACTCCGTCTCTCTTTTTCTCCAAGCTAGTGATTTGTCTATGTTATGGGTAGGTAATCTTGACAAAACATTACACATTAGCGTCTGAGATGGTGTTTGAAATTGGAAAATTGCTCGCAAACTGCTCCATTAAAGACCCAAATAACAAATTCTTTCTTTCCTTCAATGAAAGGGAGATAGTTAAGGCCCAAATTAATATGTCTGTCTCCCCCACTCTGCAGGGGGAATCACTCTTCAAGACAAATGGCTTCGTCACTCCTGAGAGTGTGAGCTGGCTCTAGGAAGGCTGCATTAGGCAGATTTTTTTATCCTTTGTGTTTTGCCATCCTGGGTGTGAGCAGTACAGGCACCAGATGAGGAGATGATGAAAAGATTTGCACCTCAATGAACTTTGAGATGGATTAGCATGGGAATTTGCGTGCTTATTCTTTACTCTGGGCTCGTTTTTCATATTTAACTGCAAGGTTTCCCCCTGTGTGTTTGAACTTTTTTCTCCGATAGTTTACTTTTTGCTCTCATTGCTGCAAAGTCATTTAAAGAAAGTGGGAAGGAGGAGGACTTTATCCTGTCTAACATCATGTTATTATAAGAAAAACGCATCTGAATCCATTGGGCCCTCATCCTTTCCAATCTCTCATAATATATTAGAGAAAAGAAAGGAAATTGTTCTTGTCCTTTCATGTTGTTGTCAAAGACGCTAAAACAGAGCTTCGAGAGACAGACAGAGCATTGCTGCATGTCAGGAATGGGGAGACAGGCTTCAATTCATCTAAGCGATACAGCTGGCAGCAGGCAACATGGCACAGTGAAACGGGTGACAGAAAGCCCCTGAGAGGTTTGAACATGGCCAATTTATTTTATCAGTCTTGTGAATTCTACTTGTAGAGTCTTTTAAATAGATTTTATCATGAAATTCCAGAGGAAAATCAAGGAAAATTTTTTTTGAGTTGTAAGAATCTTAAATGTGGGATAGTAGTAGTTAAAATGATCAAAATTTAGCCTTTTAGGACTGTCTCTCTTGTATGGAGTTCTCAAATGTGTTGTAAAATTATTTTAGAGTATATTCTGGTGATACACAAAAAAAAGAACTCATCGATGTTGCTTTGCACTAGCACAGGTGGTTTTGCAGTGTATGACAGCACTTCACTGTATGCAGGGTTAGACCTTGAAAAACACAGTTTTCCAGATGTCATGTTCTAGGTAAACTAGGTAATTCTCTCTGAAATAAAATGTGGCTATAAAATTTAGATTAGCTTTTCACTTTTTGCAGAAAAAAATTACAACCCTGGGTAAGAACTCTGTTTTTCACTTTTTTTGAAAGAGGCCACCTTAGCAGCAGTTTCCCATTATATCATGAATAATGCTGGTTTATAATTAAGCCTTCATCACCTTGGAGTTGCCAACACCCCTTCTGGCCAAACCTAGTGTTTCCTGGAGATTTTTAGTCCTGTACTGTCCTTCACATGTCATTTATAAACTCAGATGATCTTAAAGGTCTTTTCCAACCTTAATGATTCTGTGAAAGCACAAAGTGTTAATACAAATAATTTGTTTTCTACTATTTTAGTTGTGTAGCTGCATTTTTTTCAGCCTATGCCTACCACTCTATAACATGCATTTATGAAAAAAAAATGCAAGTCATATTAGTACTTCATACTTTTAAAATACCTGCTTATGTAATGCCGCGCTTTAATGCTCCAAGATCAGCTGCATTTTGTGCAGCAGTTGGAATCCACCTGCAAACACACCCTGAGGAGAGCACATGGTGCTGCTTGTTGCTTCTCTGGTAGCATCTGCAAAATGTAGTGCGCTAAGCATAATGTGTTGTGTAGTCTTTAGTCCTTCATTTACAGAGAGCTTCATACAATAAAAAAATGTAAGGTGCTAAGGTGAAAATACAGCAGCAGATGACAAGCGCCTTGTCCATCTATTTCAGTACAGGCCATCTGTACTGCTGCAAATCTTGTAGGAAAGGGTGAAGAATTCAGTACTGCTTCAGAAGGTAGCTCTCTGAAACAACTCTCTCTGTTCATCTCTGCCTTTTCAAGAAATTTCTTTTTTTCTTATTACTTGGGATCTGTGGCTATTCCAATTTTGGCTTTTTTTTTTCCCCTTAGGGGCAAAATTTCTTTGCATATCTTCACCCCTGAGTCACTAAAATTTCCTTGGAATTTTAAGTGATTATAGAAAGGGGACATGTTTCCCCCCATCACCATATTTGATTTTCCCTGTAGGGACTGCTGTGCTGTGCCTATGTGCAGCATGTGTGAACCCCCAATTTCTATCCATACGGCTTGGGAATTGGACAGGCATAGCCGTCTTTGTTCCTAGAAGTGTCTGCAGAGAAGCACTTGGGAGGAGTTAAACACCAAACTGGCAAGCTGACAAAAAGCCTTTATGGGAAGAGTATGTGTACTGCTAATTCTGGTGACAAACACCCAACAATAGTAGCGTGCTGAAGCTTCCAGTAATTTGCATTTCACTGTGGACTTGCCAGAAATGAAGCATGTTATATTTAGACCCACTGGAAGGGAAATCTCAGACACTAATTCAAATCACAAAACAAGGAGTAGAATTAACTCTGATCAGAACCTTTAAAATAGACTGCTACAGAAATAAGCGTGCATGCACGTTGACTGTACAAGTTGACTCTGCAAGTGTCACAGTATTCAAGACTTAAATAGATTCTTGGAGAATAACTGAGCTGGCAAAATACCTTATTTTCAAGGGGGTTTTTCTTTTGTTTATTGAGAGCACAAATCAGCAGGGTACATTATGCGATAGAGGGCTGATGGGCCTTACATGTTTTCTCTACATTATTCCCAAGTCCTTTAAAAACCATGATTTACTTCTCCCTGCATCACATTTTATCTCCATTCCTGGTTTTAAAATTTTTCTCTCCCCTCTGCACTGCTGCAGCAGCTCTAAATGTCTAGAGTGATTCATTCCATCATTCCAGTATACGTCTGTATTTCGATTCTAAACCATTTCCAACCAGAGATTTTTGCTATTGAAACTGTTTCTTTTTATGACACTTTTGGAAAAAAATACACATGTTTGAATAATAAAAGAGCTAGGTAAAATCAAATTTTGCTTTCAATTACAAGTCTGACTGTAGGATTTTAGCTGCCATGGTCATTTGAATTTGTTGTATGACGGTCCACTTTTACATTTCTAATTGAGATGAATATTTAGGGTTCATCTGAGTCCTTTTAGCAGTAATTTGGGGAACTTGATGACAAAGACTTGAAAATATTTCTGGGAAGGAACAGAAATTAATCTTAATGGTTACTGTATGCAGTATCTTAAAACTGCTTATATTTTATGTTAATGATAAATGCATTTATGATAAAGAATACTTCTTTCAAACCAAATCTCAGAAATGAAAGCAACAGCATTTTCATGTAGTCTGGAGCATATTTTAGAACACCTTCAGTATTTGGTAGTTAAAATGGGAAGATACAGTCCTTTTTTGCTCTGCTTTAACACAGACTTTCCTCCCACCCCTTAAACATCTGTATTTGTATTGCAGTGAATTCCACTTTGTTTTGCAAAAGTGATATTAATGCAAATGGTGGATACAGGGAAGGCACTTCAGCATGTTCCCACAGACTGTTGCTCCTGAGTTGCTCTGATAGTATTATTAATCTCCTTATTAAGCTGTCACAACATAGTATAGCTTTTAGTTTACATAGCTACCTTCTTTTTCTTATTAATTCCATGAGCTTTAACGATGCAATTTCTATAGCCTGTGACATTTTTCCATACGGATTTAGTTTAATCAGTGAGGTGATTTTATTTTTTAAGTTATTTTCTCAGTATTTTCTCCATTTAGTGGCTTGCAAAAGAAAAAAAATTGCATAAAAAGTCTATAAATTTGTTTTATATTTATAGAAAAATTTGCTATCATACTTGGTGTTATTCCTGTCTTATAATTGTATAACATCTATATTACTTTGTTTGTTTTCAGACGTTTGGAACAAAACCTCATCAAAATCATTCCCCCTGGAGCTTTTACCCAATACAAGAAGCTTAAGAGAATGTAAGTTTTAATAACAAGACCAACATGCAAGAGCAATCATGAATCTTCTAGCTTCAAGTTCAGTATCTTTATTTTAGAAACATATTGGCAATTTCTATGTTGAAATCACTGGGGATTGCACAAATAATCTCTTCAAAGTGTAAGCAACAATGGAATTTGGTTCAGGATGCCTAACAGTGCATGAAATCCTTAATCATGCTTAATTTCACTTCCTATTATAAATGATGTGAGCTAATTAGGTGTTAGTCTGCTCAAACTTCAAATCTGCTTCTTCAGAAAAGATTTTTAAATTCTGTTTTCTTCTTTCATTCATTCTGCTATCTGTTTGCACCACTTCAATTTAGTTGACCTCAGTTATAGCAGGAGTGCATGTTCTCACAGAGTGGTTAGGATTTTTTTTGTAGTGCATTCAGTGTCCTGATGCTGAAGTTTACAAGAAAATGAAGAAACCTGCTGGAGCTTGTTTTCTCTATTTCTTAATCACCAGTAGATACCCAGACAATCCTTTCCTTATTAGCTCTTGTGTTTTCTCTTTGGATTAAAAAAAAAAAAAAAAAATCCTGATTTGTAGCAGCGCTCTCATGCAGATAACCTAGCCATTACCCCTGGTTGGTCTTTCTTTTCATGTTTAAGTGATATAGGAGAGATGTTGTGACAGTAGTAGAATGATACAGATGATGGTAAAACAAGTTACTCCTGGTTCAGCATAGTATCAAGATGTTGATGGGTACCACTGGACCATTAACTTCCAGAAGCCATTCAGGCTTTGTAGCTCAGTGTTAAGACTGCTAGAAAGGTGCCTTTAAAACAGTTCTTTACAGTTTTCTGATGTGGACAGTACTTACTGGAATTAAGAAACTGTCAGCTCATTTTGCAGAAGACACTGGATTATCAGATAGCTTTTGGGAACTGAAACGAGCTTGCGCTGTGCCTTTGGATTTAAGGGTAAAAGTATCATGTTTGCCAGTCCAAACTTACCAAGTTCCTAGAGCTGAAGAGCTGTAAATACGGATCTTAATATTTAACATGTCAAATCATCAATCTTACAGTGTTTCTATTCTTCTCTCTCACTTTCAATATAGCTGTATGTATTTTTAAAGAAGTACTGTATTAGATGGCAAGACAGTAATTTCAGTGAAAAATGACAGATCCCTTTTCAGTGACCTAACTTGAAACTTTTTCATTATTAAAGTCACTACGTAGTTCTTTCTGAGGTATGACTAATTTTAGATTTTGGCAATGTTTTACCATGCTTTCATTTTTCATGATTGGTGAACTCTCGTTTTATGGGAGTTGACCAAAAAAAAGTTCTTTAACTTGACTAGCTGCTCAACCCAATGCTGTACTTAGTATCTGGAATGATTAATGTTAGAATTTCACAGCAGAATTCGATTAGCAAGTTATGTTAACAGCTTTCTGGAGTGTAATTGGCATATTTATTGAGATCTGAACTCATAGTTAAATAAGTTCTTGTGGCAGATGATCTGTAGCAAAGCTTAGTTAACTTGATAGCATTTTGTGGAAGAACTTGGGATAGATAGTTAGGCTGCAGAATGTCCCATAACAGACATGATGTTTTGCCATTTGGTTATTGACCTGTCTCCTTCTTAAAGTTTTATTCCTACTGGACAGTGAGGCTCTAAATGGGGCATCGCTGTTGTTACATAAAGTTTAATTGAGGACATTGTTCTAATATTTGAAGAGATTATTGGCATCATCTTTTCCGTGTGCAAGATTCCTAGTATTGTTAACACAAGAATATACTTTGGTCAAAAGACTACCTCTTAAAAGAAAAGAATTATCCATGCTTTTCCTTATAGAGGAAGAACATGTTTGATATCACTGAAGTCTTCAGCCTTTCCTAATTTCTGTCACTTTGATTTCAATGACCAGTGGAATAGCATGAAGGTATTGATTTCACTAGTTCCTACCCTGGGTACAAACGAAGAATGTTGTTATTGTTGTTGTTGTTATCATCCTTATTATTAACTATTATTTATAATAATATTTTATATAATTCAGAGCATAGTATTAGCATAACATTGTGAATTGTATTGTATTTTTCTCCTTCTGGTGAATAAATATGCAAGAATGTTAGACTGCTCACTTGCAGCACTCTCAGTATTTTCATTGTTTACTGAGTATTTCCTGCAAGATAATGCAGTTTCCTTTTCTTAAGTAATTGGATAACTGAGATTAATTTTTAGGTAA
The DNA here is from genome assembly GCF_000687285.1 of Phaethon lepturus. Classification (NCBI taxonomy): domain Eukaryota; kingdom Metazoa; phylum Chordata; class Aves; order Phaethontiformes; family Phaethontidae; genus Phaethon; species Phaethon lepturus. Next base: position 103,077 of record NW_010548351.1, read on the forward strand.
GAGCCAGTTGTCCAAGATAATCTTTCTATGACTTGATATTAATAGGTCAAGATGCTAGCAGAAGTTTTATGTATATTAATTCAAGTGTTATATTTGCATCTAGCTGAAGTTTGCTATTTAGAATGTCTCTTCAATAGCTTCCAGGACGGGAGAGCTATTTTGGTGACTGGGTTTTAGCAAAGGAGCTGCAATCTTCTGTGTCGCGGACTTCATCATAATTACCTACATCTTCTCACACAATTAATTACATGAAGCTAAATGTATCTGTCTCAGGAAGAAGAGTTGGCAGCTACAGGATTCAAGTATGCTGTTGAATTATATAATCTGGGATGATAGTTCCCCTGGTTGTGGGGTGAATGTAACAGGTCCTAGAGGACCTGTTAAGCCCCTAAAGGGCTTTAGAAGAGGTTTGAGGGGCTTGAAGGAGATACGTCCTATCTCCAGAAATAGAAATTCTTGTCATTATTGCATGAAGTATCCAGGCCCAGATATGCCATTTTGAATTCATTTACAGAGCAATTGTGCTTGCACTATAGTTCTGTAACTTCTAGCCTATGAGTTCCAAAGTTTATGGCATTACCTTCCATTTTGTCTTTGCTTTTCTGAGACTTCTAACTAACAAGTTTGTAGTACGAGACTAAGAGCCAAGTACATAGAGCCACTTTGAAAGATGTGGTTGTACCTCTCTAGCTCTGATGCTTGTAGCAGCTTTTTATGTTGTCAAAATAATTTTACTGTACATTAGCAGAAAACACTTTGAGATTTCACAGTCTTCCCAGTAGCTCTGTGGCATTGCTACTTTTGTTAAGCAGCTTGTAAAAACTAAACCATATATGACATGGATTTTTGCTGAGTACTCGTCAAATGAGAACAGTCCATTTTACATGTTAGAGATAATCAAGTAATCTGTTTCTAATAATGTGGGTTGACAAAGAGAATATTCATCCAATGCTATTAATAGTTTTGCATTTGGCTGCATCTAAAAATAAAACTGGTTTGTTTCAAAACCTTTTACAGTAAAGACTTTTAAGCCATACAGTCGTATGTTATACAGTGACTCACAAGGTATCCCTGCTCCCCTGGTGCAAAGTCAAAACCAATTTATGTCCCTAAGTGGTAACTGAGCACAGCCACCCTCCAAGGTGTGTTAAACAACCTTTTGAAAGAAGATCTCTACCGTACTGTCAGAGGTGCGGGGAGACTAGTGTGAGGTGACTCATGTATTCCCTGCCTGGGTGGAATCCTGATAAGCCTACTGCATTTCCAGCTAAAGAGCCACATTTCTGCTGAGTGATTCAGAGATCCCCTAAACTATGAAAAAGAGCCTTATGTGATCTATATTGACTTAGTTGTACAGGTTACGAAAACCTGTATCTCTCTTTGTCTTGATGTAAATCGAGCACAGAATAGGATGATCTTACCAAAGCAGACCAAAGGAAGGGAACAAAAGTACAAGGACATAATTGAATCCCTTCGCTTCAGTCAAGTCAGAAGGAGATTGAGCCTCCTTATCCAACAGCAGTGGAGCTTGGGCCCTAATGGAAAGGAAATAATGTGTCTAATTATCTTCTAATGCTGATTGTAGTGCATCTGCATGAAGTGAGTGAGTGTTATCACCCAGCGTGGCATTTATGCACGTTCAGGCACCATTAGTTATACGCTCATTAGCATCCAGACATGGGGAGAGGGAAAGGGTAGAAATGTTGAGATGTAGCAAATCAATAAAATAGTGCTGAAATACTTGTTTGAAAAACGAGATGCCTCTTTTCAGATGCTTGTCATTGTTCAGCAAACCCATGATTTCATGTCATTGTAATAGGTTTTAATATGTTCCTCCATAAATAGATAGCACAGATTCACATCAGACGTCTCCTCACATAAGAATTACTAGAGAAAAAGCAGCAAATGCTACCAGGCAGTCTAAACAAGTTTCACCAAAACATATATAAAAATAAATATTCCTACTTTCACTGCCACAAATTTGGCTGCTGTGAGTTGAGCTGAAGAACCAGAAACCTTCACTGAATGCTGTCCTTGTGGGCAGGATGTTGTGATAGAAAACATCAGTAGGTTGCAGAGCAGTTGTTTCATGAGCCTTATAAAAGAACCAAAGAAAATCCCACTTTATGTGGCTAGATTTGAAAACAGTTGGAGGGCTTCATTAAAATTTTAACCAACAGAATTTGCAGCTCGAAACACATATAGAATGGAAAACCTTCTTACTTTCTGATTCCTAAGTTCTCGTTCAGGTGATGTTTATTCAGAGTCTGACTGGGATTCTTAGCATGTGCCCCAGCGGAAGTAGCAGTGAAGATGTGCATGAAATACTGTATTACTCCAGCTTCAGCTATCAGTGAAAAGATTTGATACTACTGATACAAGCTGATACCAGCTGTCAGTGAATGCAGCGAGGTGGCTGAAAGTTATGTGTGTAGCTAAGCCCCTGGTTGAACTGATTGACAGAAAGATTGGATGGCAGTGACAGTCATGGTAAGGCACCCAGTTCTGAGCATCTGGCTCCCAAGTGTAGTTAATTTGGCTCCATATATAAAGAAATTGTGGCGTAGTCTGTATTTATCTTTGTATACTTGGTTGGTTATGATGAAAATTGAAGGGTATTTTCCAAACCAGGAGCACACTTTCCCTTGAAAATTGTAGCAGGCTGTAGCTGAATTCCACTCACATCATAGCTGAAATGGTGGAATCTCGCTGGGGCTCCCTGACAGGATCTGCAATGCGCTGGATGTTCCCCGCAGTGCTGCCAGCTTCAAAGGTCTATGATTTCCATTCAGACGCTCAAAGGCTTTCCCTAATGTCTGAAAATTCTAGGCAGACATGCCAGTGGTGCATTGACCCTCTTCTCACTTGCCTCACCAGATCAAGGTCGTGGTGGAATTTTGCCGTACAAAACCAAACATCAGTGGTACAGTGCTGCACTCCTCAGTGCCACCGGTGCCGGACTGGGGACTGGGGCTGGGTAGTCTGCTTCCCATCCCCTTTCCCATTGGTATTAAACGCAGGTGGTGTGGGAAAAGTCTTACCGCAGAAGAATTTTATCATCCTAAAAGTTATTGATATTGTTTCATATAAATTGAGACTAATCCTTAGTGGAATTTCCTAGGATTTTGATGTGAATTTTGTTCCTGGTATTTATAAATATGTTTACCTTGACATCTCATTTACCACACCGTTTCTTCTCTTAGATAAATGCAGTGTTGCTGCCTCAGAAGCCATTCCCCTGGTGCCCACCCCATGCTGACACCGTTAATCCGGCTGTCTTCCTTAATGCATGTCCTGCCAGCGCTTTCCAGCTACCTTAGAACCTCTCCTCGCCTTATCTATCATTTCACATACAATCAAAATATGATCTTCTGTACTGGTACACAGCTAGCGTTCCATGCCTGCATGTAAACATTCAGACAACCTTTATGCTTTGTCACAGGCTGCTCCTTATGCTTGAGGGCCACCCCGCAGAGTCACAATGCGATCTCCATTATTAATAGTTCTTAATATGGTTTCAGCAACGGTTTTTATTCAATGGGCTGCCTCACTGTTGTTCTTCAAAGCTCTTCATAAAACTCTTTGTTTCAACCTACATAAAATGAAAGACCTTATTAACGGGGGAGCTGCTGATTTATTGAGGCTATGGTCTGTCATACTGACTATTGCTTTCTGATCGTTCCTGAAATTTGCCTATCTGTGTTCTTACATAGTTCATAATTTCTCTGAGGTAATACGATCTTTTAGTTCTGTTTTTGTAACAAGTATATTCTTCCAATAAACTACAGCTAAAATATTTTCATCAAATTCCTGTTTACAAATATTTTTTAATCCTCCCTTGTCTTTACAGAGACATCAGCAAGAATCAAATATCTGACATTGCGCCTGATGCATTCAAAGGCTTGAAATCTCTCATTTCATTGTAAGTAGAAAATAGAACTGAATGGGCATTTGGGGAGAGCTTGCATGTAAGAGAAATAAAAATGATAATGTGTTGTCTGGGAGAACTTATGTTTCTGTGTGCAATTGCCAGCTTGTATGAAGCATCTAATCTTTTGGAAATGAAAAATTGGTTATGAAGGTTAGAAGGAGGAACTGTTTACACATCTCTAGTAAGTCCTTTTATAGATTAACACCCTTGAGGTTACTGACTTGTTCACTTCTTCAAAGCCAGTGCATTAGTTGATCTGCTGTACATGTGCACTTGCCAGCTAATCCGTGCCCGCAACTCAGCATGGCACACGAAAACCTCATCATAGCTCAGACACTGTTTTGGTGGTGTTAATCAGGGAGGAGTTAGGGGAAATACTTCCGTACTGAATTTTTCTTCTGTATTAAGGAACTGCAATTGCACTCTCTTGGGAGATTTTCAGTTTATTTGTTTTTTGTTTTGTTGTTTGTTTTTTTCAAACTAGTTAGGGAAGGATCTGAGCTCTTAAGAAAAGGTTTGTATTTCTTAGCTGTAGTTACTACTTTGTGAATCTGGAAGGGGACTAAAATATGACTTCATACAGAAGATAAAAGGAAGGTAGGATCTCTTGACAACCATTCGTTTCTCTTTATAGAACACAGAAACTGTTAAGAGGACCAAGTTGAATTTAAATGCAGCTATATTTCAACCTAGCTACCCACAGAACAATTAAAACAGTGGAGCTTTTAATGGGTAAAAGGAGCAATACAAGGTCAGAAGCTGCATATGGAGAATCAACTAGAATAGAGTGTTAGAAAGAGCTCCAGGTTGAGAGAAGAGGGTAAGCTCATCTGGAATGATATTTGCTTGTGTTAATTTTAAAGACAGATTTAAAACCTTTAGCTCATTAATATTCATATGACACAGTCTGATTTTCGAAGAGTGTAGTACATTTCTAAAAGCTGCCATATTTTATTCTCTGAATACTGGATAATTCTAACAACCTATACAACTTGTTGACTAGTGCTAATATTAGAAGGCTATTCAGTACTCAATTTATATGTTGCAGTAAACTTCTGAGCCAGAATGGGGAGGGATGGGCCTTTTTTTGTGCCCTGACTCCAGCTGGGAGAATACCAGAAATATATATTAAGTGTTGCTAGCCTGTGTTGAATAGTTAGGGCAGCGTTATTCAACATGCTGTGGAAATGGTCAAATCCCTCAATACTGTCTGGAAACAATTAAGAGAATGACATTTACTGAATGCTACAGTTTTGGCTAAGTGTGAACCTACTGCTAATGCTGCAATGCTACAGCTTTCTCATCTTGGCAAACCTCTTGGCTAGGAGCAAGCTGGACAGGCAAGACATTTCTACCGGGATTGACTTCTCAACTTAGAAGTTATGCAACTTTAGTTACAGCTAATTCAGATGCCCCCAGGTGGCTTCAGGAGTGGGACAGAACACATCAGAGTGGACAGAGAGGAAATGAGAATATAAAACTGGGCAGGAATTTATAGTGTTTAGACTTGCACACAAAAGCAAGTGAAATGACTGCGTCTTCCTTGCCCAGTCATCCAAAACGATATTTTAAATAAATGTTGTTTGAATATGTTTATATCCAGTGGGTAAAATAGTGCTTAAGTTAACGCTAGGTGGTTACAAGGAGGAAGAGAGGAGGCAGAGACATGAGATGCAGCACAGAAAGGGCTATAGTAAAGGAACTGCCTCTGAGCAGTCTTTCCTTTATTCAGAGCTTGTCCCTCCTCAGTTTCCTTCTACTGCAGCCGCACAAAGCTGTTGTAACACACAGTCTGTTTCTCTTCTCTTTGGCAGACTGGTTTCTAGGACGGTATCAACTCCAGCCTTGAAATTGTCAGCCTCCTCATCTAGGTTCAGGTGTCCATTGTGCTTGCCATTGGCTTTTACTTTCTTTTGAAAGGTTTTACTCTTTCTATTCATTGCAGGTAGGTCTTACGAATGTTTTCCCTGTGGCTGATAGGCAAGAGTTAGTTCCCTGCTCTTTCATGACCTGTCACCCAGACCTCTGGCAGGTTCTTTCCTGCTGGTCATTTCTGTAGTTTCTGAGCTCTAGATATCTTCATGGAGCAAGTTTATCTACTGTTCTGCAGAATCTGGGTTTCTCTGAAGAAACCTCCCACAAGATTCAACTTCTGAGAAGTAGAGGTTCTTCTTTTGTCTGATCTCTGCTATAGCCACCAGTCCAGTTCTGTCAACCGCAGAAAGACAAATAAGTGCAAGAGAAGATGACTCCTTTGAAGCACCAGCCCTCCCAGTGAAACTGCCAAAGGGGAAGGAACAAGGAGGTAGATAGGAAGTAAGACAGTTTGCTTACTAGTGTTTTCTCTGTTAAGCAGCTCAGTCTTTTTGGTGCCTGAGGCCCCAATAACTTTCATCAGCTGCATGCCCTGAAGGATGCCCCTGCACACAATGCTTCAGCTCAACTGAGAGTGACTTTTTGTTTTTCACGTATGTAAGTCAAATGTGATTGGTGGCATACATTTTAATGAGACACCATTGAGGTTTAAACTGTGCACAGAGCAGCTGGACTTTTCAGCTAGATGAGTTAAAACAAGAATAAAGGAGGGGAAAATATTAATGAAAGTAAGCAACTTTTTCTGCTCCTCCCTTTACTCCCTGCCTGCATGCAATTGCAGTGCTCCCTTATGGGTCCAGGAGAGTGAAAGTGCTTATCTGGAAGACAGCCAACATTGTTAGTCTAGCTGGCTAATAGAGGCCTATATATAGTGGGTTGCTACTCTGCTTCCTTCTGAAGTTAACTTCGGTTAGTGTTTCCAGGCAGAACTGTTTCTCAGAGTACTCTGCCTGTTGGAACTATGGAAGAAAAAACGGTGTATTATAGTTTTCAAAACACTGGGAAGTTTATTACGGAAGCAGTTTGCCATAAAATGTATCAAACTTAAATCTTTTAAAAGTGCTAAGTGATCCATATGCTAGCAGGTCATAAGTTTTTATTTTAAATCTGCATATTTTCTCTAACAAGAAATCTACCGATGTAAGTCAAATAGGTCACAAAACCTTAACACTCCAAATAAGCTGGATCTATCTTAGGTTTTTTCTGCATTTAGCAAAAGAAAGGCAAACTTGTTCTTGTAAGGACTCAAGACTTCTCCATTCCCCACACACAAGAAAAAAAGTTATTTTATCCATGCCCATTTTTCAGTGGGATTTTGTTCCCTATTCATATAATGACTGTGTGGATCAAGGAATTTCTACTCCATTTTTCTTAGAAATATTTGGGCATGTACATAACTTTTCCTTTTTTTTTTTTTCTTTCCTGGTTGTACAACAATTAAGGAACCACAATCATTCTTCTTTAAGAAAGTTGTTTTCTTCTTCCCAAAATTTTCTGACTTTTCCTTTTCCCCTTGTTGTGTCACGTGCGGGCGGCATTGTGAGTCACTGGTCAGCTCTGGGTCTGTATGCTCTGTGGATTTAATTCTGTTACATTGTCTGGAGGTCCCTTTCAATATTTAGGCACTAGGGCTTAGATCCTTGGCGTACTTTTGGTATGAAACAAACTTCAAACCTGTCTATGGACAAAACTGAAGATGCAGTAAGATCCAGCCTCTGGTTTTGAGAGAACAGAGTTGTGGAGATTGGAGAGTGTGGTGGATCAAGGCATGAGAAAAAGAGTCGTTAGTCTTAAAGATGCTGCTTTGGGAGGAAGAAGTTTTGCTACATAATTTCAGTGATAGCTGTTGGACAAATAAACTGCTTGTCTATACCAAAGTCTCCCTTCTTGAAAAAGTGGAAGTATTTCTCTGTCTCAGGGAGATGATAGAAGGATGTGTACATTGAAGGCTGTGAGATGTAGTGATCATGCAATACTTGGGACCATATGAAATATACAAGATGAGAAACAAATAATTAGAATTATTTGAATCTAAAAAAAAGCAGCACAGATGTAAGTGGGTGTGGTAATGTAGCCAATGGCTTTTGCGTTGGAGGAATTATTCTTGCCATCCAATACTTCTTTCCATATGAACATGAAAGCAAATAGTACCCTTGCATTGACAAGTGTGGCAAAATTGGTTGATTGCAAAAGAATGTGTTATCTTAATTTTAAACAAAAGTTTGAGAAATGCTCTATTTGTAGTATATGGTATTTGCATTACCTAGTTAGAATTGCATTCTGCTGGAATTGGAGTTGTTAATAACTCAGCACAGAACATGGGGGCTAAGTTATGAATAGTTTCATGTTTCAAGACTGCTGGATGCACTTTCTGAAGTAAATTAATTTTTCATTTAATCAGCTCAAAATCTGTCTAATATCAGTGATAGGATTGTATCAGCATTTGGTTATTGTTAATGGTATCAAAGGTAAATGTTGTTCTTGGAGTCAGTAGACTTCCCACACATGTACCTTTGGAAGGCCGTATCCAGACTGTCTGGGGACGTTTTATGAGATATGACAAAACAGTCTAAGCCTTCAGTGTGTTAAACGGAATGAATAAATTTTAGACCACTGCAGAGGGAGAATTCCTTTGCTTTTCTTCATATACTGAATTAAGCTAGTGAACAACTTAAAAGCTTAGATCAGCCTGGGCACAAAAACAAAAGACAGCTGAGACTTTGACATAGCAGTCCCATTTAGACCATCATCTCCTGGGTGATGATGTATGTGGTGTCATTCATGGTGATTCGAAATCTGCAAAAAAACACTGTCTATTGCAATAGCTGCCAAACTTATTTTAAGGTAACAAATTGCTTTGGATAGTTTTACTGTGATTTATTTAGCCTAACTTGTTCTGAAGAAATATGAAATAGTGCAGGGGAAAAAAAATTACATGTCTAAGTTTCTTTCAGATATTAGAAATTTATTGCTGGTTTTACCCCTATCAATTCCTCCTCTTTTGAAAACTTAGAATTCTTATTGAGCCTGTGCCATTGTACATAGCTTGGCAAATATAATTCTTCCTAGCAAGACTTGTTTTCACAGTCTGAAGGAAAGTTAAAAGCATTCTGAGGTCTGAAAAAGACATTGCATAAAGGCAAAATTTGACACTTGGTAAGAATGTTTCAGCCAAGCCAAAATAAAGGTACACGTAGCTGGAAACCATATGGTCTAGAGAAACGGATTCTGTGCTAGGCTTTCATACCCCCAAAAAGTTCTGTGTCACCTTCCAGGGAAAAATCTCTATATTCTGGGATCTGACTTAACAAAGTAGCTAAACTGCAACTACATTTGCGAGTAAGGTAGGCCAATGAGCCGTAAAACAAAGACAGCACAGCAATTACTGTTTCACACCCGTAGAAGGTGGTATGCTAAACTTCAGTGCACATGAAAGGCCATGTGTTGGTAAAGTCATTGCAAATTCCTTGATTTTAAAATTGCTGAAGAGGTCAGAATGTCTAGAAGAATCGGTGAGACACTAATGTTTCAAGACTCTGCCACTGAAGGTTTGTTACATGCTTAATTACATTCTCACCCGAGATAACATACCTGTTGCTACGTGAGCTTCCAATGCTTTCTTTGTCTGGTATGTCCTAAGCTTTTAGATGAATCTGTGCAGTGATCATTTTCACTGTTTAATCTTTATTTTTAACTACTTAGAACATCAGTTGGATTAATCTCCAAAACTTGAAGTTTAGTAGTAACAATTAATTGTATAGCCGGAAATTTAATATTTAATTGTGTCTTGGAATAGATACATTTTTGGGGTAATATTAAAATACGATGCCAGAATCGGGCTGAAGAAACACAACACCTCGTTATGACTTTTATATATTTGTATAGTTTCTTATTGCAGATCCATGATGACTTTTTAGCCTAATAGGGTGCTTCTTCCAGGAATCTCCTCCAATGTTTGCAGTGCAGCCAGGGGTCTGTGCTTTATGTGCATTGTCCTTCCCATTTTTTGGAAGGTTGATGGCAGCATGAAAACCGCTGCAAGTTGCGAGCCAATCTGCCAGGTACTTTTGAAGAACTGCAGCTTATGGTTTGTGGCCATGCTGAAAGCTTTTAGCTGTGAACTGGCAAACTGATGGTTCTACATGCCACGAAGAATATAACCCTCGGATGGCTCAGCTGCACCTGTGCCGTAACAGCAACTTGCCGATCTTAGAAAGCCACCGGTAAAAAATTTGAGAAAAGTTTGCTTGAGCTAAAAATCCAGTGAATGATTCTTCACACTGGTCATTTTGGAATAAGATATACCTGCCTTGTAGAGAAGACAAGAATAAAATTCATGCACTGGCAAGTCTGATGTGTTTGCACATCTTTATGACTGTTTTCTCCATTCAGACTGGTTTCCATCTTTGTAAAAGAGACTCCCATGTGTGGTGAGAGGAGAAAAAAAGGAACAGTAAGAAAAAGGATACCTACTGGTGTCTCCATCAGTTTTGGCTTAGTCTCTAGTTACTACTTTTATAATTAACATTGTGACAGTAGAATGAAACTATAGCTCACTTTTCTCTTTCTTCCAAAATGTGCATCATGTTTCGGGTAGTATCTTCTCCACCTGACAGTAAATGGCATTTTTCAGACCTGTGGCTAGCTTGGTCTCCCAGCAAAGTTGAGAAGCAAACAAACAATCAGGAGCACACAATAAAAATGTTAGTAATTTTTTTGTGTTCTAATAAATGTCATTCTGATTCACTGTCTATTGGCAGCAGTTACTGAGCTGATTTTATTTTTATTGCATATTAACTTTGTTAGTGTATTTTTAATAAAAAAATATTTTGGGTCTAAAATTTCAGGTGCCAGGGGACAGAAGGAGGGTTGTGTTCCTGTGCCAGACTTGCATGGTAGCCAGGGCACCTGCATGTCCTGCAACATATGTGAGGGATGCAAGTGAACGTACATTTTTAGAACTTGTAATGCCATAGGCAAACCTCCTAAAATTTATCTCTGTTGGTAAAAGCATGGAGATTTAAACGAAGTTCTTGAATTGACTGGCTGAGTTTCCTGTTATGTGGCCTTTTGAAGTTATTTTTTTGTCTGGAGTTTTTGTTTGGTTTCTTCTTTCCCCAAAGCTGCTACTCTGGAAACATTGCAGTGTGTGCCAGTGAGATGGGCAGAACAACAGGACGTAGAGGAAAGTGGCTGCGATAGTGGAGTGTACCTACCCTGGCCAGTCTCTTCTGCAGGCTAATTCATTCATAGCACTGCTAGGAGTGCAGCTGTTGGTACAGTCAGAACAAAAGTGTCTTGGATCAAGAACCTGACCAATATTCATATTTGTTGGTATGAGTATGCTTTCCTGTCTTAAACAGGAAAAAATGAGAACTCTGAGGAAAGCAAAAGCTTCTGTGCTTTCTATTAGAGCAAATGGAAATAAGGAACTCAAGAAATGAGATGCAATGCATTATGTATCTTCCCTCCCCTCCTCCTTGCTCCTTTCTGTAGGACTGTTTGACTTCAGCTCTGGCATGGCAGGCAGACAATGGCATTAGCTAATTTGGCTCTGTGTAGTGCTGAACATGAATATGAATTAGAGACAAGTGCCTGAGCTCTCATACTGACTTTTGTTTAGCTGTTAATTTGTTCCAGTGTTAATGTGCCACATGCACATAAGCCCAATTAGGTTTGAAAATGCTTATTTTCTTTTCGTGGCTTCTAAAAATTGAAGCTTTGTTTTATCTTATAAGCTGTTTTAATTAGTCCTATTTTGCTCAAAATAATAAAGAGGATGTATAAACACATCCAAGGTTTCAAATTCAGTGGAACACTCCACTGTGACCTTCTGACTCTTAAATCAAAAGTAAGTGAAAAATTACTCTAATAAGAGTCTTATTTTGACATTTGCATTTAGTAGTGCCATAGCTAACAACTGCACTGGGTGTGAGTGTTGAGGTTTCTCTAAGGTTTTATTTTACATAAGTGTTCTTACCTCTACAGCCAGAATACCCCTTCATCTGGAGTGGGGATTTTTTTACTTCCTTCCATGGGCATTTTGTAAAACTCAGCTTCTGAACTCTTTCTTATATGCTACAGCATTATGTATTACTGATCAGCATTGATGATCCTGCTGCTCCACAAAACTAAGGAAGACGTTCATCTTACATCACAGAGCTTATCATCTAAACTTTGCACAGAGGCGGTGCACGTGCTGAAGAAGTGTTGTTCAGAAAGAGTGGAAACTGAAATGGAAATCTACTGGGTTCTGTGGCCATTAACTTAAAATTTTAACCTTTTATAAATATTTTGTTCGCAGAGGTTTTGCTTTTGCTTCCTGTTACGGGTGCTCCCATCAGGTACTCTGTTCAGAAGGGGGTCTGTGAGTCAGCCATTTGGATGTTCTGTTAGAGCCCAGTGAAATTCCACTGACTTGTATATTATCTCATATTTTGGAACTGCTATCTAAATGGACCTGCTAGACCTTTCAAAGTTCAGCCATCATTTCTGTCTAGTTTTGGGTAGAGTATAAAAATCTGCATACATTGCATGAAATTTTGTTGAAGTAGGAAATTGTGTGTGTCTTCTGAAATTAGGAAGCGGTTAGAAAAATTTAGTGATACTAGCATTCATTTTCATTATGCACAAGAGCCAATAGCTGTAACAGCACATTAAAAGCCAACCTCCTCACTCTGCAATAGATACATATAAATTATATTAGAGAAAACATAATGCTAGATGATCATTAGTTTTCTGGGTAGCAGTTCACTTCATGCTCAACTACAAAAGTAATGAAAAATAAAGTTTTGAGTTTAGATTTTCATATCTAAGTGGTGGTATTTTATTTAGATTAATTTTATTTAGGCTCAGAAATGAGCTGATCTGGGAGCCCTCCCACAGAGGTGGTATACTTCCAATGATTGATGAAGAGTAAACTGAAGTGTCGATACTTTGGGAAGGCCAGAGGGTATTGTAAATGGTCCGTCATGCTAAGTGTTTGTTTTTCAGTATGTTCAACTCACCATAATATTTTAAATGTTGAAAGACACGGTAAATCAGGATTTCAGCCAGCATCCAGCATATTACTCCACATTAAAAAGTTAGGGAGTTAACCAGTTTAGTGACTCAGGAGCAACAGAATTTTGGCACGAGCTGGTCCATAACCATTTACCGTGCCCTATGTAGAGCATGGAAATTACATATATATTGTTTTCCCCAACTTGAAGTCTATTAAAACGTTTAGCTAAGCTGTGAAATTTTCAGAGGGAGCCTAATGTTCTTCCCTTTTACCAGCACCCAGATAAGCTCCTAATTCACTTTCTGGTTTTGACAAATTTTATTAATGTGCAGAAATGACATGACTACATACTTCAGCCATGATTGAAATTCAGGTGTCCCTGTTATGTATGATTTTGCTCTGATCCCTAGGTGACACATCTTAGCATAATGGTGGTTTTGTCTGCTTTTCCCTTCAGTTCAATTTCAGATGATACTATATGTGCATTTTTTCATTAAAAAAGGAAATATTTTTAATATAGAATCTGAATCATGGATATCAGGTCATATATATTTATGGTTGACTAGATATATACAGTGACTCTCATTTGTGTTATTAAATCTTTACTGATTTTTGTAACTAAACTATACCTAAATTATTTTTTTGAGGTTCTGAAATATATCTCTATTTCCAGTTCAGGCTAAATTTCTTTATATTAGCAAGCTCAAAAATTGTAACAGCAGCTGGTGGAGCTGTACTATTTTATCCAATGATGCCTGTGTCACATGTCGTGCCAATTATTATATCTTAAGAGATTCAGTTATACGAAATTTTATCTATAAGCAGCTTGTGCTCCCTGGCTTTTAAGTTTGGTATCCCTGAGCAGAATTCTAGGTTTTTGCATCAGACAATGTGCCTTTCAATGGTTAAAATATTTCTAAAAAGGGGGGGAAAAAAATCCCTCAACAAAATGAAAAATATTTCAGATACGGTTTTTGGATTATCTCCAGTTTCTACATTAAAAATGCTTTCCAACACCAGACGAAGCCTGAATCATAACGACTCATTTAATACCATGTGCTCTCTGAAAAGCAAATGAGATCAGTAGTTAAATGAAATGCCCACAGATCCTGGGCATGGTGCACAAGATCAATAAAGATGATAATGCAGAGATGTGGGAGGACACTAAACTGGTCTGTTACTTAAGATTTATTTTGTCTTCCTGTATCTTTCAGAGTGCTCTATGGAAACAAGATCACAGAGATTCCCCAGGGCCTTTTTGATGATCTTGTGTCTCTGCAGCTGCTGTGAGTATGATCCCTTCCTCTTCTTTATTTTACAGACTAGCTAGATTTACTGTTTTTTCAGCTTCTGGCATTAATATAATCACCTTTTCCACTGAAAACTCACTGGGACGTGACAGTCTGTTGTTTCTGTGTCAGGCAAGAGGGGGGCAAGGACTGGAAGAAAAAAACTGCCAACAGTTTTCTAGCACAGTGTGTATAATAGGTGATAGACACAGAGGATTTAAGTGTGGGGAGGAAATGAGAGACTCAGTGAAGTCCAAGAAAGGAAATTTGGTCACCGGCTGATGTGTGGGTGGGGATACCATCTGATTGTTTTTACACATTTAGCATTTGTGGTTGAATATCTAGATCCTTGAGAGCTACTGTGCTGCAAGTACCTGCACATGCAGGCAAAATGGTGTATGAAAGGTCTTACTGTTGCGAGCTATGCTCAGTTCCATATTCTTATTATGCCACATGTGACTTAGTTGCAAGAGAAATTATTTCAGAATATATTGTGTATTCAAGTATTTTATGTCATGTGTGATTTAACACACAGTCATGATCAGGGGTAAGATATATATCACACACTCTTCAGTATTTATTAATGTAGCATAAAAAATTTCCTAAGACAAATGTGAAATTGGAAGTTTCACTCACTTTTGTCTCCATAATCCCACTGGGAACCAGTAACTCATTCAAAGAGAAGGAAATCGGCTACTATTTCAGCCAGTCAGTAGAGGGAACAGAAGGGAAGTGAGCTTAATGTATATTCCCAATGTTCTGATTACCATCATGGATGATGCACTCAGACAGTGAAGGTGATATATAATAAATTCATCAATTCTGGTTTATATCACATACAGCCCTCCACCCCCAAACAATAAATTATATAAAATACAAAATAAAAGTAGCTTTTAGACATGTTATTGTAAGTCTTTCTGGCTATGCTGACATAACCAGAAATTAATATCCAAAAGTTCATGATTACCATTGAATGTGTCACTCTATGATTGCAGTCTTTGCTGCACTTACATGCTATATAAAAATAAGCATAGATTTAGATTAGAAATCCCTGAGCAAAGCTGAAGAACTAAAATATGAAATAGTGGTAATTGCTCTATATATTAAGTGCAGGACTATTCAGATGTGTAACTTATCCGTAAGATCTTAGTTGCAAACTGGGACCACGCTATTCTAGAGAAGGACAAGCAGGATCACATATGGTTATGACAATCCTTGAGCTGCGACAGTGGGAAGCTTTTCATCTCCTCCTGCACACAGCCAATTATTTTGTCTTTACCTTTGGCACGTACTTTTTCCGGCAGCTCCTTTCCTCTCTCCTATCCCACACCTCACAAGTTTGTTAGTACTTCACTGTCTTCATGGCCAGCCTGTGCGGTAAGAGAAGACTGGGTTTTTAGAGGGGAGGTAGTTTGCCATGTGTGAGAACAGTGAGCGTGGAAGTGCGTAGAAGCCGGGACTCGGTATGCGTTGATATAACTGGCATGCTACAACTGCCATTATCGGACTCAGGCTGTGTTCGGTACAATGAAGACTTGCAAGCAAAAGCAGAGCTAAAACTTAACATGTCACTTTGACCTCTGAGAAAGAAACTATATTAGAAAAATAAGAGCTTTATCATACTCCTCCCCCCCCAATAAAATATTTTTATGGTTACAAGTTCAAAGTGATGCACTGTTGCTCTATCTAGCCCTGGCCACATGGCTCACGGTGGGTCTAGAACTTTCGCATAAAGCATTAAGCACATTTCAATGCCTTTATACTATAGTCCTTGTGTGCATGCAGTGCAGACTTTCAATGAATTACATATTTAAGCCCAGATGCAGTAACTTCCTGAATTAGCTCAAGTGATGCCTTTTTGTTAAGGGGGCAAAATCTATATGCCAGAGAATCATTAAAAGGTGTTGTACTTCAGATATTTAAACACTTCAACCTGAGAAGACGTGAATAGGTCGCCCCATTATAGGATTCCCAGAGTATTGTGGCTCTGGAGCCTTTCAGGGTCTTCTTGAAAGTGTTTGAATGTAAAGTAGCTCTTGGCAAAGAGAGTATTGAAAGATCATGGTTTAAATGCAAACAAAAGTCTGCACACTTTACTGATCATGGCTTTGAAACAGCTATGATTGGATTGCTTGTAGTATTTTAATGGATATGAAAAAAATAAATGGCATTTGTTGGTTTTAGACCTGCTGTTGAACAGTTGGAAGAGTGCCCGATGATTAGATCTAATTTAGTGTTCAGTGGGCTCTAGATTGGATTTCTTCTTATTAGTCTGGAGACACACTGATAAGAACGCTCCGATTAAGGTATCCTAGTAGCCAGTATAATTTCCTAAGCTTCAGATGGAGCATTTTTGAAAATACACTGCTGTTACGGTAAAGCACTACACGATCAGAAAAAGGGAGTTGTTCTGGGTTCTGTATAAAGTTATTGAGATTGTATTTGAAAGGAAAAAATAATTGCTGTGAAATTGCAGAGCAAATAGTATCGTTATTTACTGTTTTGGATAAGACTCATCAGAGTTTCTCGGAAATGTCATTATCCTTGTGTTTAAATATACTACCACAATATGGGCCCAGATTATTCCACTTTTATTCTGGCAGAATAGTTTTGTGTAAGTGCCTCACACCTGCAGACAGTACCAGTGTCAGAAACACTGTAGCTGGGTAAAAGTAATGCTCAGCTCAGGCATGACAGCTTCTTAAACTGCCCCATTTGACTTCGGTGTATGGGAAATGGAGGAATCAGAACAAGTTTTAGACCACCTGGCTAGCAGTAGAATTCTGTATTTCTGTCATATAAGACAGAGGTAAGTAAGCCAATAATATATAATATTTGGCAAGAAAATAACCAGCATGGTAGAGAATAACTTTTTTTCTTTGTGTGGAGTTTTTTGTTGGTTTGTGTTTTTTTAAATGCTATTGGTTTAATTTAAAATGTTGTTTCTGAAGTCTGTATTATAATTAGCTATCTTAAGTAGTTAACAGCCCCCATATAAATAATCACAATTGGATTTCTGTTAAATTGCTGATTTCACAAATCTTATGACTTCCTAAATACGCAATTTTAACCAACCCAGCAGGAAACATTATTGTACAAGTCCAACTACACATCTGTTCTGTGGAACAGCTTTTCTTGGACCATGTCATTTTCCTTATCCCATTTGAAGTTTTCAGGAGAGAGGATGCTAGGAAGCTACTGTAGCTACTGTAACCTATCCTCATACATTCTTCTTTTCAGCAGGTTGGATCAAGTCTCTTGACAGGTCAGTTTGGATTTGAGAGTGCTATACTGTTCCAGAAAGGGATAACTGGAGTCTGATTTTTTTTTTTTTTTTTTTTTTTTTACAGTAAACTGAAAGTTTGATTTCATTGGGTCAACAATCCGTCCACGCTGTGAAATAGTGTTTGATTAATTACTGTTGTTCTTGTAGCTTGCATTTGAATATCAAAAAAATGGAAAGGGTTTTAGTTTAAGGTGGAAGTTTTCAAGTAGTTTGGCCACTAGCTGTGGCCAGTTTGAACTGCTGTCCAGGAAGCCTTAAACTAACCTTGGTCTGTTTAGAAACGGGAATATATTTAAATGTCCTTCTCACCTGTCTTTCCGTTTTCCTGGAATGTGGACAAGCTCTTTCAGGAGCCCTTGAGTTTGCCAAACTGTCTGTCCGTCACTGCAAAGGGGGCACAACGTAACACTGCACAGCTCTTTCCTTTTCAGCAGCCCTGGGACAGATAAACCTGAGGGTTGCTCTGCTTGCTCCCAAATGAGCAAAGCCAGTCTGCAGCCAACCAGTGAGTCAAGTGGCTCAAGCCAATGAGCTGTGGATAATGGGCACCAAGTTTGTTAACCAGTACTTTTCATATCTAAGCAATACACTTTCCTCTCTGCAACCATATTAAAACAAACATTCTGGGAGCCTTTTTATTACGGTTATACACTGTGTGCTTCACAGTGCTCTATTTCCTGGAACAAGAAGGTATCATAAAATCTCTACTGTTTAAAGAGATTGTATAGCAAAATAATATAGGGGGATGAAATCTCATTTTTCAAATGTCTGGCAAGTATCAGTTTTCAATAAATCCTTTTCCTTGAGGAAATTTACTTTGCATAGTTACTAATCATACAAGTGTTCAGGCGTGTTGATCCTAAACCTTTATGGTCGAGATCCCCATGGCTTGCTGGTCAAGAAAGAATCCCTATAATGGACTCTCTTTTGATGTTGCTAGAAGTAGATATACTCCTGGGGTACATATATATTGAAATCAGAGGTTTGTTGTATTCCTCTTTCATAAAATGAAGCGAAAAGCTTACAGCCTTCTCCTTTTCCTAAAGTCTCATCATTAGGGAAGACTCAACATTAGTAGTTGGAAAAGACCAATAACCGTATTGGTGCCTGGAGTTTGACATATTGACAGATAAAGGAACTTCAAAAGTGGTGAAAAATTAGACTTCCAGATCCAATCATCTAACCTGGGTTAAAATTGGAACTAGATCTAACATTTACAGGTTCAACTGACCTTTATTTAAAATAGACTTGTATAAGTGACAAGCCGTGTGTGTACTTTCAGAAACTGCTATTATCAGTCTTCCCAAAATTCAACCAGTCAAATTTTGCTTTGAGTGATTCTTCTTTTTAACCTGCTTTTTATGCTGTTTCTTCTTGAATGAATAGTGAGATACTTGGTACTCTCATGGCTCTTCTGCTGCGGTTGATTGGAAAATCTCTCCATGGCAAATTTGCCAGGTTTGAAGTGCTTGTGTTGATTTGTAATTGCAAATTGAATCCCAGTACTTAAGAGCTTAAAATAGGTTCTACCAAATATTTATTGTGTACTTTTGGAGCTTGTTAGAAGCTCAAAGGAAATCCAGTGAAGCACAAACCCGTACAAAGTATTTAAAAAACAGGAAATACAAAATTACTCGAAAGACTGTACATCAATTCCGATATTTTGTATTGTATACACTACATTGTTATATACATAAGTACCATTAAACAGTGTTGCAAAGAGTATATAAATGTCAGAATAAAGAAATTACAGGTTTCCATTTCACAGTCCTTTATAGCACAGTAGTCTCTCCTCCTCAGCAATCTTCTGAGCTTTAAGTGGTGTATAAAATCTTCTTGTTCCATGGAGTTCTTCACTTTTCTCATGTAGAAGAGACAACAGGCATTAAAAAAAGAGACCTTCTGACTTGATGTGAGGGGGAACATCTTCACAATGACAAGTCAAGCCGTGGAGGAGCCTGCCCAGAGAAGTTGTGCATTTTCTGTCCTTGAAGATTTTAAAGACCAGGCTGAACAAAACTCTGAGCAAGCTGGTCTGACCCTGTAGCTCACCCTGGTTTGGGCAGTCTAACAGGACAAGAAACTCCTCAAGCTTCCTGCATTCTGAATTATCCTGTGATCTGATGAAATAATTATTTCTCAGATAAAGCAAATATCTGCATTAAGTATCTATAAATTGGTCATGCTTTGAGTGGGCTTCAGACCAGATGACCTCTGGAGGTCCTTTGCAACCTGTGTCATTTCTGGGTTCTGTGATTCTAAATTCGTAGCAAAATGACATATGAACTTTCCCCTTGATTACTCAAAATATTTCTGGCTACAGCAGAGATACTATGCAACCCTCGTCTTTCTAGTCCAGCACAAAACACTCTCTGCACAGACCTGTTTAATAGCTTTAGAATTGTTTTCAAGCCGTTTGCCTCAAGCTTTTTTTCCTTCAGATTTCTGCATTTAGGTTGTTATTGTGATAATATTACTAAACTCAATAACTGCAGTTAAAGTGAGGGAGCAGCATCTGCCAGACACAGAAATACAATTATAGTCAAGCACTAATGAAAGACTGCAACAGCATCTGCCTTTTCTGTGTCACTTCTGTAGCCTGTCTGCATGCAGCTTCCCAAAACAACCGCTGGTTCGTACGTCAGTGTGTCATTCATTAGCTCTTCTGACGCCAGTGCTCCAAGATGGACTCACCTGACAGAAACTCTCCTAGTTATTATTACACAAGGAACTAACTCCCTGATAGTGCAGGAAGTTGAGAAAACGTGTTTATTCCACTGTGCATATGAATTGTCATGTGGTTATCTAATATCGGCTATGACCTTATCTGCAGACATAAGCTGGACAATGTTGAATTTTGAGTAACAGAAGTCCAGATGCTGTGACAACACATGCTTATAATTCTCCAGGTAGTAACGCAGGTACCGCGGGATTGTTTTATGGATGGTGTTCAACTGGAGTTGCAGTCTTTTGTATCAGGAATGAAAGGAGGCCTTTAAAATCTCTCCAAAACAGGACTGTCAGACTGTGCTCTGTGTTTCCTTCTTGACTCATTATGAGCTCGTGACTTTTCCATTTTAAGTTACGTTGAATACATTTGTCGTCACCATCATCCAGTTTCCTGAACATGGAGAAACACTTGAAGCTGGTTCAAGCAAGCATGATGATGATTTCCCACTGGTTGTTATCAATTGAAGCAGTGACAGACTCTTCAGTGGTCAGTCATCACATTAGAAAATGTAAATTTTAGTAGATGTCTAAATATCTCTTCAACAGTGAGAGGGAGTCAGATTGCTCCAGACCATTCTTAAATCTTCCTGGAACCTAATACAATTATTTTGCCAATAAGTAAGCAGGGGCACACACAATTCTGTCATTTAGACATTGCTTGTCATTGACTGCTGGGAGGATGGAGCCTTTGCACGTAGGTGAAGCCTTTGACTATTGATATTCTCGAAAAGTCACGTATATTCAATTTGTATTCTGCTGTTACCTGTGCAAATAACTTCAGTTCTCCACTTCCTTGCAAGTCTCCTATGCATTTTACATCTGCCGCTTTCTGGCGAGTTCTCATTTTCCCCCGTGGAGTCTGGCATGTGGGATGTGCCAGCCAGTTCATGGGATGCCGAACATTTTCATTCTCATCATCTTGTCGTCACTGTCAAAACACAAAGCTAGTGAAAAAGAAAGAGAAGTTTTCCAGCGGCTCTGTGCAGCTTTTCTCCCTGACACGTTCCTTTTGGCTTATAATGTGCCTCGGATGATTTTGGGCCATCCTGTAGCAACAGAAGCAACCTGCAGTCTCCAGCCTATGTTAACGTTGCTAGGCTGCTGTTTCATTCTCCGAGTTACATAGTAGTTTGCTGATAGTTTGATTACTTGACTTCAGGGAGTTAAAAATACAAACATTGCTAAGGGTAAATGCCATATAAACATCCGCATTTGCTCTTAAAAAATAATCTTTTGATCATTTTGGGTTTGGAGTTCAAAATGTTGTTTAAATGTTAATCGCTTGAAACTGTGCTTGGGCATATAATTCAATTATGGGACCATCTTAATTATGCAGATGGTGCTTGTGAGCATCTGATACAATTACAGTGCCAGTTCAGTGCACACTCTATGAAACGTTATTATTTCAACGTGTGTGGACAAATTCACTTTTTCAGGAAATGTGTTCATGGAATTGTAATACTGCGCTGCTCTGCTCTGCTCATTGCTTTCAATGGCCTGTAAACCACAAGGTCTTTAACCATTCTCCTGTATTCCGTGGTGGTCCTAGGCTTGCAAGAGATTTCTTCATGTTTTTAACATACCCAGAGGGATGAAAATGAAGACTTCAGTTAATAATCTGTCATCTTTCTGGGTAGCAGGCGGCTTTATTTCTACTTGAATTTTTAACCACCTTTTGAATGCTACACCACATCTGGAGGCCGTGTGTAAATCTCATCCAATCAAGCTGATAACAAAATAGGAACATTAGTGGAATTTACTTTCACCATAAATGGTGCAAAATAAATACCATGTAATTCTTGTTAAACAAGACTCGGCTTTTAATATTGTCC
Organism: Phaethon lepturus; assembly: GCF_000687285.1. Taxonomy (NCBI): domain Eukaryota; kingdom Metazoa; phylum Chordata; class Aves; order Phaethontiformes; family Phaethontidae; genus Phaethon; species Phaethon lepturus. The sequence goes on from NW_010548351.1 coordinate 125,023, forward strand.
CTTCCTTTGGTTTGTGTCCAACGAAAAGGAACCCGTAGCATGTTTTACAGCATGGTTCAATGTTTAAGGAAGATCAGTGTTTCTGTTTCCTAGAATATGTTTTTTTCATCTGCCTTTGTGTTAGTTTAAACAACAAAATTCTTATAACCACTTTTAACTCCATGTGAGGCCAGCCTTGTGGCCTAATTAATAATTAGGTGCCATTAGAGGGGCCGTGACAGTGAAGAAAGATTAAGCAAAGAATTGGAATATCCATAGAGGGGATATTTTAAAATAACTGAGCGTTTTGAAATGAATATAAACCTTAATGCTTCTGGCCAAAATTCATCCTCTAACTCACTGTAAGTAAGAGGAAAAAGATTTTAGGGGTGATTTATTATGCTTTCTTACAGTTTTTCACTCCTCCTGCCCCTTCCTCACTGATTCTTATCAGAAATAGGACATTAATCTACCTCATGATCCACCAAGTATGGCCACATCTGTGTTACTGCTAAGCACACTATCTGTCCTCTTTAGATTTAGGTACTGTATAGATGATATACAGAATAGGTGTTGTCACCTCAGAAAAGCTGTGTAGTACCTGAATTCCCACTTCTGAAGAGTCTGCACGCTTTCCTATTCCAGATTACTTTCTCTGGTGCTTAAAGGAGAGACTGTGCCTCTCTTTGTGGCTGTATGTAGGATGAGTTTCTCTCAGTTTGGTATTTGGCTCTTGCAGAAATGTCACAGGTTATATGACCGTGGATCTAATCGTTCAAAATTCATGCCAGGAAAATTTGTCACATTGTAAATTCCAATTTCCAGCATTGGGTTTATTCATATTTTGTTGACACTAATCAGAGAATGAATTCAAATCCGATGAATTCACTGCAGTTCTAGATCAGCTTTGCTCTGAGGGTTTACGGAGTGGGATCAATGATGGTTAGACTTCGAGCCCACTCTTCACACAGGAGTGGAAAGCATCTGCACAACGCAGGTCTGCTGTGTGTGCACTTCTGAAGCATCACAAAAGGACATGCTCATTGTCCACATATACGAATACAACTATAGTTCAGTTGTAAATTCTTTTATTGCTGAGATTATTTTCATTTTTGCTTTGTTACAAGTACTGCTTGCAACGTAAAATATTACTATAATATTAGAAAAATATAGCATCTAGCAAAATAAATTGAAGTACATACTTGCTTTCAGTTTTCTTCCTCTATAACTTAGGTACCAAGCCTCTGTCGTGGAACAAGCAATCTAAGCTGATGCGCATTACCTAAAAACAATGTGGGACCAGTGCACAAGGACAGGGGGTAGAGGCCAAAGGATTTGTAATGCTTAAATGCATGTTGGGATACTGTTCAAAACTCAGTAGCTGATTCTGCCTTCTAATGACATGTTAACCTGTCCTTTATGGAAAATATAATGTACAAGCTTGAAAGCGAAATGCATCACGCACAAGAACCAAGAGAATGAAGATTGCTTTGACTTGGACATACAAATGGCTATAAGAAGCAAGTAGTAAGACATGACATTGATGTTTGCTGTTGGAGCAAGATCTCAGAAGTCGAGTGCATGGGAGGAAATGTTCCTGTAGCCTAATATGAAAATTACTCTGTTGCTTCTGGTGGAGTCAACAGGAGTGTGGATTAGGTGTCACATAATTATCAGTCACAGAAATACAAGTTACAGAGGGGTCATACTAGTGCTGCTTATGATTTCATAAAATTATTTTAGCTAATGGTTCATGCAAAAATGTAACCTCATTTATCCATCATTGCCTTCTATGGGACTTTCTCTAATCTAATGTCAAACTTCTTTTTCCATGACATATAAGAAGAAAATTCAGGTAAATTGATGTTGACTTTTCTGGTGACTAGAAAGATGAGTTCTTCTTTGACACCCTCTCATTCCAAACCACTGCATTCCTATTCTCCTTGAGAAAAGGGCTCTACTGAAGTATGCATCCATCTTTATGTGTCACAATTACTGTAGACACTTACTGCAGTAACGAGGCTCTGCAAAAATGACGGTTGGAGCATAGAGCTGTAACAAGTGTACAGTGTTCCAGAGGTTGCAGCAATACAAAGGCAGGGTGCTGTGCAGAGGAAGCACCTTCTGAAGTTACTTTTTGGACGAAAAGAAAAGCATCATGTGCAGCTAACAAGCATGTATTTCTTCCCTGATAGGTTTCCCTGTTGTCTGTAGTGGTGTTTGTGCGGTTTGTTGAAAATGGAAGCTCCCAGTGCTGTTGGAGGTGTGTTTAAGACCATATATTTGCCTGCTGAGGAGCGGAGGATGTCTTTTCTTTCTTACCTGTAAACACATTTGTCTTCCGATTTCGTATTAGTGTGGTGCCTGGTAGAGAGCCACCATGTTGCAATATTAAGCCCTTCAAACTCATCGACAAAGTAGCAAGAATTTTGTGAGCAAGAGAACTGAGTTAACAGTGTATACTGTTTGCAATGTACCATTTTTCTCAGGCTGATATTAGTCAAAAGATGTGATTTTTGGCTTTTGTAAGAAGAGTAGGTCATTTCCTGCCTATTTTCCTTCTAAGTGTAAAATAGCACATATGCAGATGACAATGACCATTTCAGTGTTCTCGTGTCTGATTGTCTCAGAGGGAGATGCAGCTTGTTGTTGGGATTGTATATACTTGTTACAGGTGATAGGACTCTGGCTGGATAACCTGCAACAATTTGCAGAAGTACTGTCCAAGATTTTGGGCATTAGTTCTGCCAACCGGCTGCTATGTAGATGTGCAAAATATTAAAAAAAAAAAAAAAGTAAATTGCCTTTGTGCTGCTTTTCCACAACTGCACAGGAATCTGGTGTAACTGGAATGGAGTAAGTTCATAGAGCTGTAGGACAATGGAGGTTGGAAGGGACCTCAGGTGGTCTTTAGCCAATGAGACTGGAGAACCTTGCTCAAAGCAGAGCCACCTTACCAGATCAGAGCAGGTTGCTCATGGCTTTATTTGGTATCATCTTGAAAACCTTTAGTGATGGAGACTGCACAACTCCTCTGTGCAGCATTGACTACATTCCACTGCTTGACTACCCTTAGGTATGAAGAGAGCTTGCCTTTCAGTAAGTTTTAGTCCAGACCCTACACTTCTCTCCTTTTGTCTCTGAGGAGGATCACGTTTTCTTTCCTTCCATGATCAGATTAACCCTGTACTGCTTAAGAAAAGATGTCAAGCTTCCAGAATTTCAGTCAGACTTAAGACAGCTGCTGGTAGAGAAAACTGAAAAAAAAAGGGTTCTTCTCGTAGTGGACTTTGTGTATGAGTATGTACGTGGAATAGCAAGGTGGAGAGTATTTGCCATTTCCATGTATATTAAGTTGAAGAGTTTGAACAAATGGGGGCAGGGGCTGGGCATGCAAAAAACCCCTCAAACTTCTAAGTATTTTAAGTTAGCTGGCACTGCTATATGTCTGTATACTCCCCAGCTATGACAGTACTAATGTTGGCTGGGTTTTTTTCACCTTTTTAATGTAAAAGACAAATGAAGACTTTAAACATGTGTTGGCTTTGGTGATTGGGTTAATATTTTTTTAGATTTAACCCCAAAGTTCAGTCTATCTTTATTTGATTATTACAAGATTAATGAATTATAAACCTTTTCTCTATTTTCAGGCTGCTCAATGCCAATAAGATCAACTGCCTGAGGGTAAACACGTTCCAAGGTCTGCATAATCTCAAACTGCTATCTCTTTATGACAACAAACTGCAGACCATCAGCAAGGGGCTTTTTGCACCTCTCCGATCGATCCAGACTCTGTGAGTATGCAGGGATATCATAAATGACAGCGTACTCTTTTTCCCCCAAAGATGTTGCCTGTCGTTGCAAAGGCTTTGCATCTGACATTAAGACAATTTGGAAGAGACCCCAAGGTAGTAGCCCCTCCTTTTCTGACAGAAATAAGAGGAGCGAGAAAAAGAAGTATTGCATAAATTCAGCACAGCCAGCTATCAATACAGCCTGCCCATTGTGACATAAGTGTATTAAGCTCCCAGAGTAATTCATTCATACTGTTTGTTGGGACAATAATATGTAAATTTGACTCTGTACAATATATGTACAGCAGATTCTATTAAAACCATTGCCTAACAGTTGTTAATGAGTTGGCATCTCCCCTTACTGGGTCTTGAGTCCTGCTGTACAGGTCATGGCTTCTGAAACCATATTTCAGCTGACATTCCACTTAAGGGAAATGATACCTTGTATTACTTGATCCTTTAAGAAAATCCAGTTAACATTTTCTGAGAGTCTTCGAATTGGAGGCGCTAGGAGAAGAGGGATCAGAAGAAAAACTTGAAGCAAAAGTATAGAAATGACTTGATATTTTACAGAAGGAGGTTTCATCCCAAAGCTGTGAGTAGTAAGCTAATATGGTAAATAGCACTCCTTCAGAGCTGCAGTTGGCAGCCTGGTATCAATGAAAAACAAGGAAGAACCCCCTCACTCAGTATTGTGTATTTGTGTTTATACATAGTTGTGTGTGCATATATAGATAAAAGACTCTGTGTGTTCATGTAGTATGTAAGTATATGCGTTCCAGTATTAAAATACATATGTGCATGTGTATATATATATTTCCAGTACTACAGTATGTGTGTATATGTGCATATGTAATATGCATATATATTCCAGTATGTATTTATATACATACACATACATATTTTAATACTGGAAATGCATTGGTCAAATTATTTTTATAAATGTTTTAATTCATATAAAAATGAACTAACAGGTGTGATTTCTAGCAGCAGGGTACTTGCTACCTCCTCAGGCAGCCACAAGCACAACCTTCATTTCCAGCAGATATCTGGCCAGTATGTATTGCTGCAAAGCGTGAAGGCGTTAGAATAATCATGTACCCCATAGCCACCCCCTAGTTCTGCCCCCCTGCCTCTACTGTGCTTTCTTCTGCTGCAGTACATATGTACATCGATATATATGTAAACAAGGTGACAGAGAAGGTTCATTTACAGAGTTATATAAGATTTGTCAGGTTCAACAACAGACAACACCTGTAAGGTATAAAAATGTCTCATGTGTTTCCATGGGCTTTTATTGGTACTCCTGGTGGCCACTCCTTAGAATTGACGTGTTGCTTCACACTGAGAATGTGTGAAGCACTTTTTCGTGAAATTATGTGATTCATTCTCCCATTTTTAGTGCTCCAAGTGATTGTCATTTTCTGCCTTTTTTCTAGAGCTGCAAAATCAGTCCCATCTCCTGCCTCTATAAGCTTGTTTGTTCTTTGGACCTTTCACAGCAGGAATGGCTCTACTACAACAATAATATTTAGTTTCTTCAGGCACTTTCTGCTATGTATGCTTTCACTTGCCACTCCTTGACAGCCCTTGCCCTGTTGTATTTTATACTTACTCTGTTAAGTGACAGTTCATAAATATAACTGCAAACAGAAAAGAAAAGAAGTTTCTACAGGTGTAAAAAACACACTAGCAGTAACAGAGCAGAGTTCTTGTGAGGCTCTAACTTTACACCTCTGTCCAAACCAAATTTAAACATCTGTCTTTTTTTAAACTGTCTTTGCAGTTACTGGAGAGCCGTGTCCTGCTCCCTTGGCAGTTAGAGGGACTGGTGCAAGTTAGCTTAACTGAGATCAGAATCAGGCTCTAAGAAAGACCTCACAAACTCTCCTGGTATAGTGCTCAACTTTGTCAAGCAGAATGAATCATAATGGCAGCAGAGAAGTGCCGTTTCTCTCTCAGATACTCCAGCAGATTTCTATTGACAAAGTCTAAATATTCCATTAAAATCAATGCTATAATACCTATTTCCAATTGCGTGGGAAATATGTTGTGCAAATTTTGGTGAAGGATAGAATCAAGTTCTACCTTGCATAAACAGTTCAGTCTCAAAAGTAAAAATTTTTGGTCCAGGAAAAAAATACATAGAAGGGGAATACTATTATGCATGATGAGTATATGCAAACATCAATTCCTCTCCTGAGACAAGACCTCTGGATCACTTCTGGCTTTGCCCACAGATCCAAGGCACTTCACTAATTCGCATTTTGATCCCTGGGAAACTGTGCTTGCCAATAAAATTTCTTTTAAACCAGGATATAAAATGATCTTCAGGTCAGGTGCATCTAAAAAGATGCATTTCTCTCAAAAAGCAGCATATCGAGCTCTCAGGAGAAAACATTGGACTTTGTAGACAGGAGGTCTGTGTTCTTTAAAGCAGGCTTTGCTATCTTAATTTTTGTTTCCTCTGTGAAAGGAGTTGCAGCAAGCTTAATGAGCTACGAAATGTGATAGCTCACAGGATTCTCCCATTCATGTGCAGCTCTGTGTGGTTTCCGCCAGGCCTGGGTTTTTGGAAGCTTATTCAATTACTCTACTCTTCAGGTTTGCGTTTGTGAAAAACAGTGATGGAGTACAGTGTCACAGGTCACTTCTGATTAAACATCCCATCCTTCTCGCAGACATTTAGCTCAGAATCCATTTGTGTGCGACTGCCATTTGAAGTGGCTGGCTGATTACCTGCAGGATAATCCGATAGAAACCAGCGGTGCTCGATGCAGCAATCCGCGTCGCCTTGCCAACAAACGAATCAGCCAGATCAAGAGCAAGAAGTTCCGCTGCTCAGGTAATTCATTTATCCAGGCTGTACTGCACTTTCAATTCAGAAATAAGCAGGTCCAGAGAGCCTACTAATCGAATCTGCAGGACAGTGTTTGCTATAATGGATATTATGGAGCATCTTTTAAAATTAAATTTGGAAAATTCAGTTAGTTCTCCAGAAAGCCAATTACCTTATGGATTTAAAAAAAAAAAAAAAAAAAAAAAGAAAAGAAAAGGGGACAGTCTATAGCTGTCTTCTGTGTATCTCTTAAAAACAAAGAAAAGTAAAAAGGACAGATTGTGACATTTAATTTTAAAGAATTACTAGGATATAAAATGTCTAAGAAAAATAATGAAGATGTATATGAATCCATGTGGCAAATGGCATATTTTGAAGGGGTGGAAGGTGGATGGGTCATTATTTGTATTCAGGCAGAACTCTTATTGACCTTAATGGGAGCCGAGCTCAAGTAAGTTCTCAGACCTGAAAGGCTGAGAACAGTATGAGTGAGCTTTTTATACGACTGGTAATGGGCATTTCTGACCCAGGATGTGAGTGAAGCTGGGGGTGGTGGGATGGCATCGATTCAAATACTTTCATAGATTTTTATAATTTTTTTATATCCACAAGTAATATGCAGTAATTTAAGTAAAATTGCCATTGAAGTTGGTAAGATTTTTGGGTTTAGTAAGTTTTGAATCAAAACTTGCATCATAGTTTAGAGAAAGATTTTGTGTTGTAAGCTAGATGGAAGAATGTTTCCACCTGAAAATAACCTCCGAAGTAACATAAACACCATTTTGTCAATCTTATCTGTTCTTTGTTTATGGTCCAGCTCTCAGTAAAAGGACATTTATTGCCTTATACAGCACAACTAAGCCGACTGCTTCTTCATGTGTTTGTTTTCTATTGGTTATGCGTATTTTGGATTGCTGCATTTTTGTGTACTATAAAGACAAGCAGGTTTCAGTGAGCAAATCTATTAGTGTGTACAGAGAAGAAAAATGACTGTTATTGATGGAGTACCTTGCAGTGTTCTCTATTAAAAATACTATGATTTTTGTCTTTTTCTTCTGGAACCAAAAAATAATACCATGATTAATTGTGTTCCTGGTGGTAAAAGATTAATGACTTTAGATGGAGATGCAGCTTGAAACTGAATGACAGCAGCCCAGAACAAGCCGTTGTGCTTTGTGTATCTCTCTGAGCAATACGCTGAGCTAAACCTTCTCTTTATGGGGAAAATAAAAGAAAGGTAACTTCATTTGCAGTCAGGTTTTCTTGAGCATGCTTGTTAAAGTCATCAATCACTTGTGACTCAAGCCACAAAATGTAGAACCAGAACTGAAATTATTACATGCTTTTATCTGGGTTTTGGGATTGTGTCCATCATAGTAACAAGATAATTAGTCAGTAATATTCATATTTAAAGAAACTGGAGGTGAAAATGCATAAAAATAATTTAGAAAGGAAAGTAGACTGCAGAAACACATCAGTATAAATCTGTACTCAATTTGCCATTGTTATTTTCTTCTGCTTTTATTAATAGGCTAGAGAAATTAATCTTACGTATGTGCATGCATGTCTTGAACAATGGTACAGGCTATTGGATAAGGCAAACACTATCTGATATCATTTATGAAAGGTTGTAGCTAAGAAGAGCAACAATGCAGAACACAGTACCTGGTGATGTTGAGAATCATATTTTGTGTGAGTTCTTATCTTGGGTGTCCTTTCCTTGAGGCATTAGGCTGTTTTTTCCCTGGTCTCCAGTTCTACGAGTATATCAAAACCACATGGAAAAAGCATAAACCTGACTTACGAAGGAGGAGAGCAGGGATTGTGCAGCTTCAGAACAAAGATTTCAGCTGGATGACAACTAATTCTATTTAAAAGCTCAATAGAGAAGATATCCTTGCCTGTAGAGTTTCCAGATGGCGATGAGATACATTGAACTCGACTCACTGTCTGCTCTCATGAGACAGGGGGAACATCTAATGGTTTAGGAGAGTCTTAGTTTGTAAGTCAATCCAGAGAGCGTACAGCCTTGGCACCTGTTCTGCTCAAGTTGTCCCTTTGAATCATGGCTGCTTCAGGCCCGGCATTTAGCAGGAATTTTCCATGTTTTCATTTTGAGGAATATGTTTCATCCCAGGTTTTAACCCAGGACATCTCTGTGCAGAAAAGTCCGTGAGGTATGAATCTTCATCGTTCAAAGTCAGACTACTGAGCGGTGCTTTGTGTTATCCAGGGATGAGCCTGCACAATCCCACTGGGGTGGCAATGCTTGGTAACTTCTCAGTGTCCTTGCTGGCTGGGGGATTCTCCCTCTCTGGTTTTTACATCTTTGCTCAGTGTATGACAAAATAATTTTTGTTTATATCCTTTTGTAAATGTGCATTTCTTTGTTCAAAAGGGGTTCTTGTTTCAGGATCCTGGTATTTTCATGTAGTTTGTTTAATACGTCAGTGGTCAGAAAGATGATTTTGTAGGGGAAAACCCAGTGAATATGAGGGATTGGTGAAGGAAGCAACATGAGGAATTTTATCTTGACCTGGTCTTTGACCTTTGAGAAGTAATGAGGATGCACAGAAAGTGTGAGCTCTCTGGAATTAGACAGACTGAGCCCATGTCAGGATCGCACCCATGAACAGTTAAAGTTAGATGAGCTTAGATGACATCAGGGAAAGGACCAGTTCTGAAGTCATAAAATTCTGAGCAATCTGCGTGTTTTCCACATTCATTTGGATTCTACAAAGTATCATAAAGGGGATTGTCAGGAAGGACCTGGCGTGAGAAAAAATACGATTGTTCAGTAGATTAAGAGAAGAAAGGAAAGCACTTTTTGTACGAGGATAGGACAGAGCAGTTGTTAACAGGAATGGGGAAGAAAAGCTGAGATATTTGAAGTTTCATCAGTTTGAGAAGGTAGAGGAACATCAAGAAGGTAATGTCAAGAGGACACACTCAGAGATGCAGATGGGCTAAGTAGAACTGTATTTGATTAATTAAATGAAACAGGACAAAACTATGCATCACAGTAAAAATAAAAGTAAAAAAAAAATAGAAAAATTTGTTATGCATATTGTTTCGTTCAGGTTTTATTCCAGTTCCTCACCATCCTTTTAGATAGTATTTAGCAAGAAGAACTTGCCTTCTTTTTTTTAATTCATCATCAAGGTACTTTTCCCAGGTGCTATTTCCTCCCTGAACCAAATGACTCAAGCTTTTACTGGTAATGATGGAGCAACATCTGCAAAGATTATGAGTGGCCATAGGAAGGAGTTTCTGTGCAACAGGTAGATAAGGTACATAATTCTTTTTAAAAAGAGAATTGGAAGCATTATAGCATGAAATGAAGGAACAGCAGGGAAAGGGGCATGTTTTTGCCTGGGGCTGTGAGACAGGCAAAGCTGTTGAATATACTATCGAATATGTTTAAGCCTCCATGTTTTTCTGCCTTCAGTTTAATGCAATGCACCAAAATAAACCACCCCCTTGCTCAACTCTCTCCCCACAGTTAATCTGAGACTAAAAAAGGTTTTTCTTGAAAGACAAATTGGAGGAACAGGCTATGACTAATTCACTCACTCTTCTGTTTAGAAAAGAGAAATACTATCATTTTCAGTGGCAACAATAAAATTCTGATGATCATTTTCTTTTTGCCTGTATCTGCCCACTATGACCACGTAAGACTCCAACAGTACTTGCCAGCCTTAGGTCACCGGAGGCTTCCGTTCTTAGTAGAAGTAGGGGGGAAAAAGAACAATAAAAATCTTCTGCCCAGTAGCATTTGATTAAGTTCACGACACAGCAGTTTTGTTTTCTGAAGCAGAACTGGGCTTTTGGAGGAAGGGAAATGAATCTGTGAGCAGATTGTGTTGTCTCTGTGGTAGCTTATTGTCACTTCAAGAGTTGGCAGGATCCTTGATTGCTGTGTGACACTGAGTATGAAATCGCTTTTGCAGAGAGCTGCCCTTGTATTCAGCTGTATATCTCTTTTTTCCCCTGTGATACATTTGCGTTTTTCAGTATATTGTGTATTTCAAAAGCGATGGAAGTTCCACCTGCTCTATCTACACAAACTATTTCTAATAATGATCAAAGTGTATGTATAGCTATGAGCATCACACCATGAAAGCTTTTTATCTTCCAATTCTTAGAAATGAGAATCTTAGAAATTTTTAGAAAATTTAAAAAAGAAAATTAGAAAAAAGGTTACTATGTGAAATATGATGAAGTCAACCTGCCTTCCTGCTTCTTCTTGCATTGGGGCATACATTGCATCTAATTGACTTTAATTAGTTGCTTCAGTTCCAGATAGTGCTGTACAAATCAAAAGCACAGGGAATAACAGGAGGAGGACAATGAACCATCTGCCAGCACAATTCTCTCCTTTTTGGACACTGTCTCTTGTTAACCAAATGCAAATCAAAGTCAGCCTCTGTGGTACAATACGGATCCAGAGTTTGCATGTTTAGGACTGGTTTCATATTTCTTGTGTTATCCCCTGTTACTAGGTAGTAAATGTAGTTGCTATTTGTTCACTCTTAATTTTCAAATGATTTGACAAAACCTCTTCTTACACATTGCAGTTTTCCTTCTAATTCTTTATGTATCTTTTCCAGTCTCTGTCTTCAGACATATTCACCTTTCTTGGGTTACCTGTCTACTTTGGAACAGAGTTCCTATTACTCGTGATCACCTGAAATTTCCTTCTCTCTTCTCTGCGTTGCTTCAGCCTTAGAAGCATAGAACTGCAACAGATGGAGTGTTCCCAGCCAGGACAACTCAGGCTGCACATCAGGCTTTTTGTCCGGTCCCTACAGCAGTTCACATGTTTTCTGTCCCTTGGTCTCCCTAAGTTATCCCCTTCTCTGCTGTCAGTGACATGTGAACTCTATTTAAGCTCTTTGAGCTCTCGAAATGAAAGGTGCAAAGGCAAGTGAATTTAATCCAGGTTTTACATAATTTATCTGATGGAAACACTCTGTTGTTCCTGTAATTTGCCCATGACTCTGATGACAACTTTGCAAATTCCTTCAGCTTTTAGTAAGCAAATAGTCATTTACAGACTACGTATTTGTATTCCTGCCCTTAGCATTTTCTGTTTGATGAAAAGCACTGATATCCACCTGCTCTTGTCTGCCTTGTTATGGTGCTGCAGTGACACACGCTCAGGGATTCACGAGTATTCCTGCCCTTGCGGTGCTGATCTCCAGCAGCTCCTGCCTGAGCAGGCACCAAGCCCTGACAGCGTGTAGGACTGTCTGTGCCGGAGGTGGCAGCGATGGGGGTTAGCAGTCCCGCACAGGATGCTCTGGGCCTGGGCCTGATTTTGTGGGAAATTTTGTCTGAGGCCAAGTTCCAGCACTTTTGCTCACCAGGGCTTTTGCTTGAGCAGAGTGAAGGAAAGGAATATGAAACATTGCCTGTGGTCTGGACAGCTGGAAAATTAACTGCATTCAGATTTCTTTCCCTGGGGCTTTTTGTGTGTTTTGTTTTGGTTTTATTCAGTTAAATGCTGTGTGTTCTACTACTTTTTTTCCCCCAAAAGACACAAAGACTAAGCAAAAATACCTTCAGAAACTCTCTGAACATAGCGAAACTGAGGATATGCATTTGCTGTGCATGAGCATAATTCTGAGTGGAAGGTTGTTTAACAGCAACAGATCATCTGCAGATTAAATCCTAGATTGAATTCATAATTATGAACCTGAAGTTTTCGCCATACACTGTAACAGTATATTTGAGCTTTGGTTTGCATTAAAATTTTCTGAACTTGAAGTCATTAGAGAACACAACACGACTGCTATGACTAATAGTAATGGAGCTAAATTCCCTTGCACTGTAGAAATGTTCCTGTTGAAAAAGTAATTTGGCTGTACTGTATACTGATCATAGCCCTCCCTTTTCTGTAAATCTTTGATAGCG
>NW_010548351.1:137581-163664 GCF_000687285.1 Phaethon lepturus
AATATTTGTGTCAGTTATTCTAATCTTTCAGTAGCTTGTGATGAACACTATGTCGAAGGTTTCGTGCAATGCAGTAGGGAGAAAGTAGGCAGAATGGAAACCATTTTACTCAAGGAAGCATAAGCTTAACACAGAGCAGGTGGGTCTGTTTGGCAGAGAGTATGGTTCTTAGTAAGAAAGTAAATGGACATGTCCCAGTTAAGAAGTTTGTTTAAGGCTTCATTTTATTTTTAAGTTGAAGTAGTCTTCAATAAAACTAACCATCTGAACTGCTTTGTTACCAGCCAACACACTTATTTGCAATTGTAGTAAAGAAGCAATGAAAAGAGGGGGAATGAATGTTGAGGCACAGATGCATCCATGTGACTCAGGCACCCAAATAACATAGTTGTCCTAGAGTCCCCATGTAGGGAGAGTACAAAGCTATATAGATTCCTCACTTGAGATTTGAGTTGTCCTCTGGAGGTGTCTTCATTAGCTGTGGCAGAAAGCTGAGTGATTACTCTTGTAACTCGGGTACCTGAAAAACCAAGGTGGGACAAAGTTCGTTCTCTTCGCTCACATTGCCATTGTGTGTGTTGAGATCAAGCTGAGCAACGCTTACCGGAGATGTAAAGTTAGCAGTTTTTTGTGTGTATAGCAGTCACTTGAATAGGATAAAGAAAATAATTGGGAGAGGCATTGGCATGAAGAGAGCTAGTCAGATAAAACCAGCGCAATTTTATTTATTGAGCCTGCAATTGGACAATAAATTTTCATCTGACTATTCTGAGACTGCAGCAGTCTCCTGAGGTGTTACAGCTTGATGGGACAGTTAAAAATAGGATCCTATATGCAAATTCTTAGCAAAGTGCAAATTCAGTGGCTGATAAACAGATTTCAGATTACCAGAGGTGAATTAACACCACGAGCAAACAATACTATGCTTCTTCAATGTAGAGAATATCTAAAGATTGGGATTTTTAATGAAAACCAACAAATATCTGGAGATAAGGTCTTTCTTTTTTCAACTTTTTTCCCCCAAACCTTTCTGTAGAATGATCTTATGTACACCCAAAGACTTAACAGAATTTTTTTAACTGTAATTTACAAAATACTGTGCTTCCCTCTTTTTCTCTATTCTAGTTGTCAAAAAAAACAAAGAAAAAAAAAAAAAGGAGGAGACTGTGTTCCTGCATGTTTCTTGCAATAGCCTGCAACAAGCAGAAAGTCCAGAATGTGCCTGTGGAGTATTTTGCCGCTCATGTATTCTGGGGACATAAATTAGGGTTTTGGCATACTTTTCTTTGTGTGCTGGTACGTCTTGTTCATTGTAGTTGATGATTAGCTTAGGCAGTTATTGTAAGCGAGGTTTAATTAGTGCAGCAGAGGAATAGAGACTTGTTCAAAATAGTCTCTAGGGGTTTCTCAGGAAGACGTTTGCAGAGCTCTGACTGTGTTTTCAGTAGGACTGAAAAAGTTCACTGACACCGGAATTACTGAGTTTATTACAGATATTCCACTTAATACTGAAAATGAATAGATGATATGAAAGTCTTTGGAAGATATGAACTATTACTTCTCATTGCTTAACAGAGTACTGTGGATGTTTGAAGCACCCATGCCAGAATTGCTGCATTATTAAACCAGTGTTAGGAATAAGGATATGGAACTCTACATCCTTCTTCGCTAGAGCCATACAAAATTATTGGCAGGGATGCTAGTTATCGGTATAATTTCTAAATAAATGAGGTGTGGATGCCAGGGTTATGAATACTTTGAATGAATCATGGAAGAAAATTAATGCCTCTTTGTGCCATGTTGCATGAGTCACAAAAGAAAATTAGTAATCTAATTTTTATATTAGTTAGGGCTCTGGCTAGTTTGGCAACTTGTGGGTATTGAAGGTTTATTGTGTTAGGTTCCCTTAAAAACCTGGTTTAGTTTCTTAGATTGTATAGATAGACAGTAAATCAAATTGTCTTACTTTCATTGGTGCACGTAAACCCACAGTATGAGGTGACTAAGTTAACCCTGTACTTATTTTCTGGCATTCCCAAGTAATTGTGTGTTGACTTTCTGCGTAATAATACTGGTTCATAGCAAAATGGTGAAGCAGAGCCCCTTGCTGTATTATCTGTCATCTCTGTTCAAGTACTTGCATTGTTCTCCATGTAGGCAATGAATAATCTGCTTGATGCTGACTTTGTTCTTTGGGCAATGCAAACCCCTGGCTAAGGAAAGTGATGTTTCTTTTAAAAGCACAAGCATTGACCTTCACTGAAGTCCAGCAAAATGTTCTGAGCAGTTGCGGAGGACAGCCACTTTCCTCTCGTTCGTGAAGCCTGCAAGAACATTCGAGACGAGACTTTCAAAAGCACTCTCCACTGGCATACCTCTGCAGACATTAAAGTCAATGGGAGTTTTATTTCAGTGGGAGCAGCCAAGCCAAAACTGAATGCCTTACTTTATATGTCAAAGTTGCAGGAATGAGATACAAAAAGTAAAGCTGTTAGAAGTAATCCAGGATGTCAGAAAGAGAGACTGCTTCCCTCAGCAAATGATGTACAAAACCCAACATATATTATGCCAAGAAACGAAATAACAAAATACTCCTGTTTGCCTTAATATGTCCATAGTAGCATGTGTGTGCTACCTTGCTGTAAAGTGCAGTTCAGCGGAAAAAAAACCCCAACAAAAAAAAAAAAAGCAAAGCAGTGGTAATTACAGATGGTCAGTGTAAGTGCCACCAGCATGAAAGGCCACTGGGAGCTGAAACAGGACTCAAAGGGAGCTTGGGGAGCATTTAATGCCAGAGCTTGGCCATCTGCTCAGGATCTACTTTTATTAATACGAGCTGCGGTATTTCTACAATTGCATTTAAATAAATGGAGCAAACCAAAATGGCATGTATGCTGAAAGGAGACATCAGCAGAGAGTAAGTAGCTAATAAAAGGCAGTGTAGACTGGGCATTCAATATGCGGTGGAAGTTGCCCGTCCTTCCGGGAAGGAGCTGTTCGCAGCGCTTCGGTAGTATTTTCTGTCATATCAGTTCTGTCTCTGAATGCGCCTGGGCTCTGTTCTCGTACACTAACCCCAATTGTGCTCCAGGGCGTTCCTGCAGTTGTAGCGTAAAGGATGACCTCTTGTATCCAGCACCTTTTTGCATGGGTGGAGTGGAGAGCAGCTCTCCGTGAACCTTCAGCTTGTGCTTCTCCATGCTGCTTCTCTCAACGCTCTTCTCTCTTTGGCGCTGCCTAACTCTGACTCTGGCTGTCCGTGGGGTTTTCCTTTGTGCTTGATCTAACCATGTGGTAGAACAATACAAATTGAACATGGTTCTGTCAAGCACCATGGAAGGCTGCATACTCCCTGCCGCATGGCATGCTGGGATACTTCTGCTGTTTTCAGAAGCATCAAAAGGTGAGAGATTCCCCTTTTCTCACAGGAAACATGAAAAAGGTGAGGTGTTGCTTAACCAGACTCCCGGGCGCTGCAGCAGGGAGCCCTGGTGTTGTTCGTGACAGACTTTCCAGAAGGCTTGCATGCAGAATAACCATTTCTAAGTAATTAATCTGTTTAATTGCTCTTAGAATGAAGAAGTTAGTCATCCTGTTGATTAATATGATCCAAGGGTGGTTCCAGCCATACCTACAGAAATGAAAAATCATTTTTGTCATCTCACCTTAGAAATAATGTAAGCTATATCTCTCCATTTGAGCTGTCCAGTGAGCCCTTCTACCTGAGGTACACTTTGGATGCAGTTTTTGCAACAAGATGCCTGCTACCTAACATAACTTTGGACCTGATCTGAACAATCTTAATTGCATTATGAAGAACTATACGGCAAAAGAACTTCAGAAGAGTCTGCAAAGCATTATATTTTATCTCTTGAGGTGACATGGGTAACGTGGCCTGTATGAAAACAGTATTATCCAATAGTTACATAGCGCAAAGCTGAGTCAGCATACCATACAAATGGGGTGGTTTTTAGTTTTGACAGCTTAGATTAAGTTCTTCAACATACTTCTGCCGAACTTCCCCACTATGTAAAGTAGAGATAATTACACCTATTCATAAAGGACTTTAGGAGTCTCATGCAGAAGTTTTCTTATATATGAGGAAGTACTGCCTCATTTTGCAAATTTGTTAGGTATCTGTTGTGGAGCCATCAGAAGAAGGACATCTGAGATTCTTAGATTTTCTCTGTAATTACTGATAAGAATTAATACTACTGATGTGAAATTATGGCAGGCAATGTACCTCCTTTTTTTCCTGAAAACCTATGAGAATTGGGATCTAGTGTTTACATGGAGAAGTGAGTGTTGGTATTCCTGCTTTTTGTCCAAGTTTTAGACCAAGTGATCTCTGTGATTGTATTTTTGGTGCCAAGTTTGAGGCAGCTGGATCCATCTTTTCTAGAATGAATATATCAGGTCAGGTATCCAAGCCCCTGTTGAGACAACTTGATTTGTTCCGGAACAGATCCTCCAGCACTCCTTTTAAGTCCTTTGGGCAAAGCTAAGTTTTAAAATCTGAAATCAGGTTTGCTAAACAATGCTTAAAAAGAAGAATAGGACAAAAAAGCATTTGTCTCTGTTGCTTAATTTCTTCATGTGGGTATTAGAAAGGCACCTAAAATTTTTGAGCACTTGGAAACGTGGTGTTTCTTTATCTCCATACTGCTGTTCTGTAGAATGGCATGTGTGTTTGTTTTATGATACTGAGGAATTGCAATGCCGTGGTACCTGATAGTGGTGTCACATAGGTTGTGAAATGAAAATGTTATCAGAGTAACTAGCAATTCAGATAAACCCAGTTGCCCTCAAACACAGGCCTTGCTGTTGCCCTGGCTTTTTATTTGACAGCAAACTTCATTCTTTGAAACTTTGGAAATCATTAGAAACTCACAGGTCACATTTTACATTCAGCCAAGCTTCACAGAGTTCTCAGCTACAGTGCACACATGCTTTCAAGTATAATAAAATGACCAAATGCTTGGTCTAGAATAGTAAAATGAAGCCAAGTGTTTCTCCTGTGCCTGTCCTGCATCTCTTTTCCATGGCTTTCCACAGGTGACTTTACAGCGTGCGAGAAGTGATGCACACATGTGATGGTTAATTGTACTTCCTGAATCCTGTCATGTTTGCTCGAACCCTGCAGTAGTACGCCGATAAAGCCCCGCGCGTACAAACGGATGTACGCTCTTAAATAGTTCTGCAAGCAGATGGCTGAACTTCACATTAGTATCCCCGATGGGAATATCTTAATAGAGCAGCCACCTGTCCAAGTGATCTCAAGGCTCAGGTCAAATAGTAAATTTTATCTAGTCTTTGGCAGGCGATTCATGCTGTCTCATGGTCTAACAGATGACTGAGTACTTGCTGAGCATATACGTGCTATTGATTACTTTTGACTCAGCGCTCACCTGGGTAACTCTTATTTAAACTCATTTAGAAGAAGAAAAAAAAAAGGAGGGAAAAAAAAAAAACCACAAAGAAAAAAAGTACGAAGGTGATGTTTGCTCCCTTCCTCTCCTGCTGAGCTGAGAGGGCTTTCCCCTGTTGCAAGAGTAGAGGCAGTGGACTGATGCCCAGGCAAGATCAACTTCTTATAGCTGATGCAATGTGCAAAGTTGTATGCCATCAAAAGAGCGAGACTGCTAAGTTAAAATGTGGTAAATACTCTTTATTTACTTTGCCAGAAGGCTTGAGAGAAAACCAAAAATGGATTTTCACCCTCTGATGTTATGTACTCCTTATTCTTCTTCATAAAGCATTCCACTTGCTTTCCCATCCTTCTTTTTTCTCATAGGAAGATGAATCTTGTATCCACCAGTAAACTAAAAATTACACTTAATGAATTTTTACCCTGCATAACTTCATGACGTTTGTGATTGTTCTTTCAAAAAAAGTTTTTACAATGAAAATTAGAAGTGCTTCTTCAAGGGTGAATTTGGGGATTTCCAAGACACTTTCTGATCACTGAAAAATCTTGTGTGTTTTTCAAGGCATACTGTAATTGTAGCAGTTTTAATAAACTCTGGTCCTGATAACTGTTCATCTTTGGCATTATTTCTGTGGAATCATAAACAACCAAATGTACTGTCTCATTGACCTAAGAAAGAATAGCTGTATGTTCTTGCAATCAAGCTGTAATACTCTCATCACTTGACATTTTAGCCTGACTACCAAGCCTGGAATTTTTAGGACTGGAAGTCAGATGGGTTCTTTTGAAAGTATAAGAGTTGAAATGATGGTGGTGTGGAGAAAGGCTTAGAGTGTATTTTTATAATGCTTTAAAACACCCAGTGGTCCTAATACTTCAAGTGCTGTGCTGTCAAGCTAAAAAATGGTAGCCAAGTCTCGCTTTAGATGTATACTTTGCAATAAGCATGATAACCTGCAAAGTATTTAGCACCACAGAAGTGGTAAAGTACAAAGCTGTACGTGACGTTTCTTATAATCTAGCTCGGAATTACAAAACTAAATGGAAGTGTATCTGTGGAATCAAAATGTTAGATTGCCTGCAGAATCTCTTTCTTTCACTGCATCAACCTGGGGAGGTAATGTGTAATATAAACGAAAACAGTGGGTTTAGGCGACTTCTTTTTTTCTTACAAAAAATAGTATGCAGTCTTAAAATGAGCAGTGGTGTATTTATCGGTCTCGGAAGTGGAAGCAGGTGATGAATGTCATCAAGTCTCTAAAAACAAATTTCAGCTCAAGTTTAAGTTTTTATTGATGTTTTTAGGTTCTTAAAAACTTCAAAACTTGCTCAGATCACTCCTCAGAAAGCCTTGCAAGAGACTTTTAAAGCTCTGGAAAAGTTAAAAAGTACTTCTTGGTACTTATGATCACTGGGCATTACACAAGATTCCTGAGACGATTCTGGTACTTCCATTATGAAATATGAAGTGAGTGGGCAGGTATTCCATGGCGGGGTCTTGGCAACACCTTGCTCCGTACACATTTATTAATGCTCCTGGTTCCTTGAAGCACGGAGATCAAGTTTCCAACCTGCTGTTATGAAAAGAGAAAAACCAAACCTGAAAAGGACAGGTTAGTTCGCTGAGCCTAATTGGAAAAGCATTTCATTAGAGCGGGTCAAAAACCTAGTCAAAGAGGTCTGGCAATCATGGTATAATGGTACATTAGGGAGTGCTTCTCACTAAGTATGGCCTACCCGTTCTTTAATTAAAATGAAAATGATTTAAGCTGCTATGACTTTCCTCTGCTGTTTTTTTAACATAGTTAATAAAGTTATCTAGTTGTTGGAAAATTGACAAGGCCCTCTCATAAAAGATTGCTCTCAAAAATAACTCCAGTAGCTGAGGTCTGAAAATTTTGGGCTTTTTAATGATGTCTTTAAAAATCCTTTGTCATTTGAATGCACCAAGATAGCTCCCGCTTTCATGAGATCCCTTTTCCTTGTGGCTGGACTAAGTTCCAAATGGGAAAAAGTGACTTTGCTGGAGCTCCTTTGAAGCAGACTCCAACAGCTAATTAGACATGCTTCAAAAAATACCTTAACAGGTAGGCATGTTAGACAAGGAATTAATCTATCAAGGCAAGAGTGAAAAAACAGAGGCTAGTCTTGGGAGTAATTTGAAAAATTCCTGAATAAAAAATTTTGTCAAGTATTAAAACTTGTGTGCCGGAGCCAGGAGCTGACAGGAGGCAGCCTTGAGAATAGATTCCATAAAATCTCTGACTGCTGCAGTTTTCAGGAGCTGTTTGCTTGAATATGTTTTCCTTTTATTGCAGGGTCAGAGGATTACAGAAGTAAATTCACTGGCAAGTGTTTCATGGACCTTGTCTGTCCTGAGAAGTGTCGCTGCGAGGGAACAATTGTAGACTGCTCTAACCAAAAACTCACACGATTACCCAGTCACCTTCCGGAATATACTACTGATCTGTAAGTGCCGGCTCTCCGAGATGTGCTCAGCAGGGCATGTTGATTTTCCTAGTTTTTAAAGGCTGTAAAAGGGACTCAGACCAATTCAAGGCACCTTCTACTTTAATCCCTGTATGAAAAGGGGGAAGTTATTTGTATTTCAAAGGAGCACCACAACTCTTGTACTTCCTTAGCATTCATACCAACTGTGGGGATGAGAAAGGAGCCACGGCCCTGTGCGTCAGCTGCCTGTGTGTCTTCTTGAAGTGTTGACCTGTTACATGCCCCAAGCTGGATGGTTCCTTTCCATTCTACCTTTGAGTCCTTTGTCTTTGCATCTGGTCATTTTTATTTAAGAAACGGATTAACACTTCTGAGTTAAATTGGTGAGCAGGAACTCATTCCGTCTCAGCGGTGCCTGCTAGTTGGGTAAAATGGGTCTCACTAAAACTAATGTGTTGTTAAACTATAAGTGATTTTATGAAATGTATTTGCTTTTAGAGATTCATAGGAGTTACAAACATACAGCTAAAGAGAGTGCGAGAAACCATGTTTATTACTTAAGAATGGGGGGGGGTTATATTAGTATCCCCTTCAAACACAATTATCTTTTGTGTTAGTATTCTATTTATTGTACTTAAGGTATTCTATTTAAACCCCCATAAAATTATTGATCTGAAGTGAAGATAGAAAAATATGAGACACATCCAGAAACACAACAAAGTCTCTCCATAGGAAAATGGAGCTACATGTAACCAGAGAAAAAATTTTGCATCCCAATCCTGCCAAGACGGTGGCCTTTGCATTAGTTCAGAAGACCAATAAACTTTGATGGGAAAGGATCTGAAATCAGATCCCTTCTGTTTACATGGACAACAAAACCAATTGCACGTCTTCTGTAGAAGAATGCATGAGGGAGGTTTAGTCACGCAAACAAGGCTTTTTAATGGTTACGGTTAATAATCCCTTATCCTGTGCATTGGAAGAAGGCATCATTCTGACACTGTTCTTCGGAATTCCACCTTTTAAGGCATCCTAAGCTTTTACTACATATAGTCTTCTATGTTCCCTTTCCTCCAAAGCAAAACTCTTTTCACTCTAGGAGTCTGAGAGAGATAGCAGATAGTGTCTTGCTTAACAAAGGTCATAGTTCTCTGTGTGGCAGCCCTATATGTCACAAAGGTATATCCAGAGTCATCTGTGAAGTATTAAATGTCTGTTTGTTTCTTCCTACCAGACGTTTGAATGACAATGATATTTCTGTTTTGGAAGCTATTGGACTCTTCAAGAAATTGCCCAACCTCAGAAAAATGTAAGTTTGAGTCACTTGCTTGTTAAAATACATGCTGTATTGGATTGTAAGGAGGAAAGGATATTTTTTTTATATAATTTAGTACTGCAGTAGCAGAAATCGCTTTTTTAATGTGAATTTAAGGAAACTGAATGAGTTGCCTGTTAGATGGAAAGGCCCAGTTAAACCACAGTGACAGATGAAGACTCCTAGGCTGACATTTCAATGTTCTTTGGAGTATATTTCTAAAAGTCTTCGACTCATGGAGGCTGAAGGGAGTTCTGTCCCAGAATTTATTCAGATGTATGCTCATTGTTAGGGATGGATTCAAAGTTTAGCATTTTGGTTTTGTCTTTTGAAAGTATTGCATGACTCCAACTAGTGTGATTGTTTCAAATAGTCAGAGGAAAATAATATTACAAGATATAGGTTACAAGGCAGCTTGTTTTATCATTATTGCATTAGAGAGTAGAATCAATTAGCTAATTTAGAGATCAGTCATTCAAATACATCTGTATAATTCTGTTAACAGTCTGAGTCCTGGCACTGTACAATGTATGTATTTAATAAGAGCTCTATTTTGGAAAGAATATAATAGGTTAGATACCTCCTGATAGTCTTCTAAATGGATCTTTCTGAAGTTATTTAAAGTTTTAAATCTATGGCCACATTTCTAAGGTCTCATCTACCTGTTTACTTTTAGCAAGATTTTATTGCTAGAGTCAGGGTAATGCAGGGAAACCAACCAACCAGGCTTTCTTTTCTGCATTAGTTTCATGTGGTTTCTGCCATCTGGAGCTTCCTAGCCATTTGAAGCCATGTAACATCTCAGGGGCTTTGCAGAGAACTGCAGTGGGATTCTTCTATCAGTTTTATTTCTGCAAGAGTGTGAGATGCAGCACTGCAGGTTTGGGAGTGGGGGATGTATTTGTGCACGTACAGGCCACCAGACCTGGCCAATTAATCATATACATCAGCTTCGTATTTTCTGAATGATCCATAAGTTGTAGCTACAGTGCACTTAGGAAGAAGTTGCTCTGTTGTCTATGTAAGTCAACGTCTGTGTCAAAGTAGATAGTAAATGGGAATGAAAAATGCATGGTATATAAAAGTATACACAAATAGAAAGCATCTGTCTTCATCAAACCTTCAGGATTTATGTTTTGAAAATTGAGGCGGTGTAATAGCTAGAATAATTTCTTTCATTTTATTTAAAACTTACCATAGGCAAGCTATGGTCCTGTCCTTCCTGTTCCCAGCAATCGCTCAGGTGGGAGGGAGCCTCGACAGGGCTGTATTCTTATGCATAAATGAAACAGTCATGAGAGGTTTTTAAAGAGTTTGTTTCCTGTGAAACAAACAAAAAAATCTTTTTGAGGTGTACAGGTGCAGTTCAAACGGATAGCAAAAAGAAGTAGTTGTGCCCTACACCTCATAAAAAGTGTCTCTCATACAGATTTTTAGCGGCAGCCTCCAAGCAGAGACTCTTTAGGTAATCTTCATAGTTGAGCTAATTTCTTTTGTTCTACTTGGTGTTGTAAAGAAGTATCTCTTCTGAAAAGAATGTTTTTTCTTATAAGTGGAGCAACATTTCAACCATAACCTTACTCAGTAGCTTGAGCCTTAAAAAGCAGATTAGACTGCTTTTTTCTAACTCTCTTAGTTCCATTTGTGAAGGGAAGGAGGAGAGGAGTTACCAGGAAAAACAAACAAACAAACCAGCAAACGCACGCCCCTTTCCTTCTATGCGGTTACTTGGCCTTTGCTAAGTGTCCTTCTGCTAATTAATAGGCCTCTCTCCATCATGCAAGAAGGAAAATGCAGGGAAACACCAGTGGATGGGGTTGCCGCAGCCAACAGTCCTCTGCAGCAGCACTCTGTGTGTGGCAGGAACATGAAGCGTGTGCTCTGCATTAAGTCTTACTGCTTTACTGCTGCTATTAAATTAAGGAGGAACAACATTGATCAAACCCCCATTTTTTAAGTGTGTATACAGGACAAGAATTTTTGCTGTTACTCGATTGGCAATATTGACTCTGTCTCATCATATTACTTGTCCGTTCAAGTGTTACAGGAAAACAGCAAGTGGAGGAATCTGTCTGGAAATTGCATTGCTTCCCAGGCTTAAGAAAACTGTTCAGAGCTTTGCAGTGGCAGGCCATTAGCCTAAATCACCTTTTTTTCTTTCCTCTTCTTTTTTTCCCCCCTTTATTTAATCTCTGTAATTCTCATTCTTCTGAGATGAATCTGAATGTCTGGAATCTGGGTATCAAATGGACATTTGAATGATTGCCTTCTGATTGTCCTTCACTTCAGTTTAAGACTAGTGACAGATCCATGTCAAGGAAATTTGTGAAGAAACAGCTTTAAGAATACCTTGGTTCCACTGTGGTTAGTAAAGCTCCAGCATAATTCCAGAGATAGAGGAATTAGCTCTTCCTTCCTCTTCATGGATGTTTCATCTTGGTGCCTCTTCATCTTACATTATGCTTAAGTGTAGCTTTGGTTTATAACATGAACACTCTAAGGTAGGCTGTAATTTGGACCTTAAGGAGGATTCAGATTTTACTTGCGTTGTAGATGTACGCTCTCGTTTGTTCTTTCGTCGCTCGAGCGCTCTCAGTTGTCTGCACCTGCGTGTGTGCTGTTGCGTATCAGTCTGTTGGGTTTTCTAATAAGATTCCAAAGGGAAGTACTCATAGATTTGGCATTGACATATTAGGGTTGCTCCAGTGTGTATATGTGAAAATAGTCTTTGATTATATATTCACATAATTTTCAGTTGCACTCTTGTCCCAATCCCTTACTAGGTTCCTCATCTCCTGATTCATTGTGGTTTCTGTTCTCGCCGTGTTCTGCCTCAGCGTAAGGGCGGTGTCCTGTCCCTCTTCTCTCTACCTCTCTTCAAGCCACTGACAAAACTCCTACTCTTCTCTCTCAGGCTCCCTTCCTAGCCCTCATGCACAGTTACTCCACCGCATTGCCTTGAGCTGTTTTCACAGCCTTCACAGGTCTCTCTGGGGTCCGGCCAAGGACATTACGTCTTAATACTGCCTGGGACTGGTACATACTTGGATAGAGAAATGTGCCCAGTCCCAAACTTCGCACAGTCTGTAGCTCTGTGTCCTGCGCTGTCTTGAGAGACATCGGAAGATGTCATCTGAAGAAGAATCTGAAGTGAAAAAACCCCTGGAAAATTAGCTCCTAAAAGTCAAATTTTCCAAAAAACATGTGTTGCAGTCTCCTTAGATTGCAGCAGAAGCAGGAATCTTAAATCTCTTTGTTTAAATCTAAGTATTCAGCCAAATCCTAACAGATTTTTCACAAGGAAGGTGTATCTTTTGAATAAAACACCTTCATGGTAGTTACCAATTACAAATTCGACGTCAGAATTTATTTGCATGCTTTGGACCTTTCACAAAAGGATTATTAGAGTTTTTAGGTGAACTTCCTTCTTTTGTTTAAAAAAAAGAAAAATAGAACTAAAAAGTATCTACCTCTAAAAATGAAAAGACATCTGACAGTTCATTCTGTTAAATCTTGCCAATGTTATAAAGTAAACATTAAAAAAAATTGTGTCAGACCACCTTTGCAGTAGGTGGTGCTGCCAACCCCACCTATAATATATAATTAGCTTTTGGGGTGTAATTTGTAAATATTCCTCCTACACTGAATCTTATTGTATGATGTGTCAGCCCAGGATTTAATACATTTTAATGCAAAAGAAAATTCAATTCTTGATATAGAAATTTAAAGGTCACAGATCCATAATGCAAAGTTATGCCACATTTTATTTAGGAATTAAATTGCTAAGATTACCTTGCTGGTTTTTAAAAGGTTAACATGTCTGCATATGGCTTTTTTTTTTTTTTTTTAAATCAACTGCAATAATTAGCTGTAAAATCCATATACCTAATGCTATTTACATAACCTAAACTGTAATCTATCTTTATGTTTAATGCTTTTTACAGTAGAATAAAATGGTTGGTGTAGATTCTTGCAGACAGATCTAACCTGGTCCAGAATAATTTACTGAGTTCTCCAGTGGGTTTTGCAAAATGCCCTGAACTCTGTGTTGCTTTCGTTGCATTTTTGCCGTATTACCTCACCTGATCTTGCAAGTGTAAAGGTACGACTTGTCTCTGAAAGCTGAAGTCACACTGCAGTGACTTTCAGGCTCCAAGAACTGTGGTGGTAGCATTTTGCAGGGTGGTTAGAAAAGAGTAATTTGAATCTGCTTTGAAGTGCAGGAGAAAATGAAGGGTGCGTTTCTGAGCTCCGTAAGAGTGGGAGCAGCTCCATGGCTTGGGTTTTTTGCGATATCCTATCCCTGTGAGAGAGAAAGGCTCCAGGACCCACTGCCCTCCAGCCCTGAGAGCTGGAAGCTTCTGCCTTTCACAGAGGAGTCTGCTGTCAGTGAGAGATCTTCCCACACAACGCAGCGGCATCGCGCGTCAGGCAGCGGTGAGGGGCAACACTACCATTCACAGCGGCAGGGTTTTGACTTTTGTGGAAGGGAGTAGTCCTTTGCTCACAGCAACTACCAAATTCAGCACAAAGCAAACACTGGGACTATCTGAAGTTGTTAATCAGTGAAAAAACCCTCCAGTGCTTGGGGACTCCCATGGCAGTGGGAGCCTGGAGGGGTCTTCTGGCCATGGCAGACAGGTTCAAGCTCCAAACCCCGCTGGGTGCCTAACTCAGTGGGAGCAAGGAGATAACTTACTTGCTGAAATGGGATGTTGGCGCATAGGGAGAAGCTGCAGCTCCTAGATGTCAGCTCCAGCGCCTGCTCGCTCCCCGGTGCCCGCAGGAAATCAGTGGGACTGGCCATTCTGGTGAGGTTCCGGCAGCTCTTTATCCAGAGAAAAAAATGGCAATGAGCTCACATCCAAAATAAGAAGGTGAACTGGCATACTTCATGCACTGCTGGGGAGAAAGGGGGCTGACCTCTTTTCTCAGAGAACAAGAACAATAAAAAATATTTCCCTCAAAACCTGAAAGGGACATCTGACAGTTCATTCTGTTAAATCTTGCCAAAGTTACAAGGTGAACATAAGATATGGCCTTATAATAGGAGCGTCAGGCTGTCTTGGCAATAGCTGGTACTGCCAACCCCACCTCTAGTATATAACCGACTTTGGAGGCTGAATTTGTCTGTAAATATTTCTCCTGCATTGAATTGTATGGAGTGTCAGCCCAGGATTTAACACACTTTACATGGAAAATAAAATTGAATCATGATAAAGTTTGCAGACTAGAAGTCAGTTTAAAAAGCAGAATCTCAAGTTTCTTGGGGAGGTAAAAGCAGTTTGTGTCCTTGGAAACAGCTGGTACCTGTTCTTTCCCTTAAGCATAGATTTTGCCATGGCAATTGAGGTTGCAGTCATCTGTCACTTGTTACACAGAAGCAGACTTTATTTTCTGGAAATGAAATTGTAGAGAGTGTTGTGGTACATGGCATTTGGGCACATCACGTGCCTCCCTTTTTTCCCAATGAGTCCATCAGTCTGCTTTGCTGAATGAATGTAGAAATGTCACTGGGGGTACTTCACTGCCTGTCGTATTTAAGACTTCCAGTGCCATCCTGCTTCTGAGAAGAACTCACTCTATAAAAGCCAGCAGACTATTGGCAAAAGCTGTAAAACCTTCTCAGCAAACATCTTTCCTCCAGAAGAATGCCAACAGCACTGGGATTTTCCTCCTAACATATACTTAAAAATTCCAAACACATCACCAACAGACAGAAGCATTCCAGGGAAACCCCCACTCAGAACAGGCTGTTTGTATGATAAAAGTACAAGGTTCAAGGTGAGACCGAGCAGAGCCTTTGCAGTTGGACTGTGCTCTGGTGGTAGCTCTTGTGGGAAGGTGTGTCGGTAATGCGGCAATGAATAGCGTGCTGGAATGTTAAAATTGACCCAGCAGGTACAGCAGGATGAATGGTTCTGTTAAGTCTGAATAGAATCCAGCTTGTTCTGTGTTGGTTATAAGATCAGCAGAAATAATATTATTATAAACTTTAGCCATAACGTAAATAAAATCTGACTGAGAAGTGAGCTGTGTGAACAATGTCACCTTGATAGCTTCTTAGATCTGTTCATTTCCTATTCACAGCCCCACATAAAGTAAACCCAGGCTTTCTGAAAATTTCTTCTGACCTCTTGCCCAGAATAAAAGGCTGGATATAGGATTAAACTTTATCACCAAGGTAAATCAGGGAGTCCTTACGGGAACAATAGCCTTTTCCTGAGTGACCAGGTTGACTACAGGTTCCCATCTGGGTCCTGCCAGAGGGCATAGGTATCTGGGAAATACTCAAGTCTCATTTTCTTTTCCAGTATTTCAAGAACAATTCCTCACAGAAGCTTAGTGTTGCAAGAGGATGGGTCTTTTCTACAGTGGGAGCTTGCTGTCAAGTCTGTCAGAAGTTTTCTTCTGATTAAAAAAAAAAATTCCTTGTCACGTGCTGTGATCATATATGAAAGATTCTTTTAGTGCTGGGAAGGATGGAGTAGAGCTCTCTGAGTTGCAGAGCAGGCAAAAGTTTCACTGCTTTCATTTTTCAAGGTCTGTATCAGCTGATCTTTTTTGTTGGTAATTCTAGACTGGAAAGTATGTAATTTCTCATGTTTATTATTCTAGTAGGTCAGACTTTCAGGAGGATGCTTCTTCTTTTTTGGAGTGAATAAGTGCTGTCATCTACCATTTTTTTTTGGTTGCATTCTGATATGGGAAGCTTTAATTCATGAACACAAATAAAGAAATCCAGATTGGCAGAACATTTGCTTTGACAATACTCTGAGCGGGATTGCAGGGCAGCATCGCCTTTACCTATTTATTATTGTAAAGCTTGTCCTTTCTCTGCCTTGCAACTTTGATTTCACCGTAGCATTTAATTTTGGCTTTTCAATCTCTTGCGTGAGAAAGGTGTGGATATAATTGCCGGCCTCTGAAACTGGAAGCATATTTTTGGGTAATTTTGTGTTGTTGAAGTGATCAGGCGTTACTAACTAAAACGAGTGAAGTTACCTATCTACAGAAGGTCTTTGGCAGCAATTAAAATTCAGATGCTTTGGACTGTATAAAGTTGCTAATTCTTTTGCAAATTATTGCCAGCCTGTTTCTCCAATATTTGCTCTTTTTTGCCTTGAGTAACTAATAATCCATTAAAATTGCACCCGTTTTTAAAATATATGTGACTAATTATCTTTCGGATGGTAAAAACTAATAAAACTTTGTAACTACAAGTCTGTTTGCAGTCTGTGAATTGAAAGTCGGAGTCTTTGTGCATTATAGTAACTCACCCTCCCTTCCCACTACAAACAATTACTTTTTCATTCATTCATTTTTGTGCAAATATGCATCATGGCATGATCTTTAGCAGGAAAGGGATCATTGGGAGCAATTATTTATGCCAACATTCAAAAGAGATGCTGAGCTATAAACATTTCCACTAGAGAAATAGCTGAGCCCCTAAATTAAATGCATATGTCAGAATACCCTTCCTTGACTTGCTTTGACACTGAACATAAACTCTTCGTGCGTTAGCACAAAGTACTAAACTTCTGGAAAGCAAAATCTGCATGTAAGTATTTCTATATGTTTTTATGTTATTTTTGGCTGATTGCTGGCATACTCCTATTCCTTCTGATCACACAATGCACAAGAGGTGATGGGCCACATGCTGTAGGGCCCGCTATCTGACAGTTGCTCAGCAGACATAAACCAGCGTACTCAAGTTTCCCACATGAAACATATCTCCAAGACTCAACTTTTTTTTTTTCATTAAGTAATGACTTCTGCAAAGAGCAAGACCCACATTATTTCTGTCTGAGGCCAAACTGTCCTGTTACCATGTCTTCTGTCAGCTTTTATCCCAACAAGATTGCCTGTTCGTCTGAGCAGAGTAGCCCAGGTGTTAATCTGATACCTTGTCATTTGTTTTGTATCACCTGGAATGGGATTTTGAAACTATTACTCATGCTGTTTGTGTACTGGGATCAGTTCTGGAATAACGTGCTCTTCAATATGAGTAATAGTGTTGGAATTTGGCATCTTCTTGGGAGCAAGAGCATATCTTTTACTTTCTCTTTTTTGTTGTAGACAGTAAAACAAAGAATAGTGTTTCCTGCCATAATCCTAAATGAATAGGATTATTCATCATAATTTATACAGGGCATCATAGGAGGCATCAAACCTTGATGCTCAAGGTTTTAAGGTGCTTCAGGCCTTTTATAGAAAACATTTTAAATAATTAAATGGCATTTATTCTTACGCATTTCTAATGGCGTTTTATCATCCAGAAGTTTTCTATTCATGGAGTTTTCCACAAATATGAAATATTCAAGAGATTAATTTTGCATTTCATCAGAACTTCATTTGACTGTGTAGATTGAAGTTTTCCAATGTTGATCTATAAGCAAACATCTTGAGTCTGTATAGGCAGAGTAAATATTTAGGAAAATAATACTGTATGTTGCAGTAGCTGTGAATTAAGAATTAAGGGATATTCATTTCATTTTGAGTGGTGGTGTTAAATTTAAGTGCCTGGGAGTTCATGAGTACACATATTAAAACTTGTATCAGATACATGCAGTCGCACGCTTTTGTATGTTACTTCAGTGTTGAGTTTAAAAAGAGTAAAAGTCCTGGTACACTAAATAAAAGTGGTCCATGTTTCAATGTGTGGTACCTTTTTCAATGGTAGTAACATGAACTGATTCTTGCCCAATGAGCACCCGATCCCAAGCGTGGTCCATAATTTCATGGACATAAATCAGATGTTAGAAACCCCCACTTACTGTCTCTCTGAGACCTTTATAAGCAAGAATGACAGGAAATGTAAGAGCTGGTAATTCCATTAGTTTAAATGCTTGATATATCTGATATAATTGTGGTTTTGATGAGTGGAGGGGAGCTATTTGTAAGTACAGTAGGTATACTTTTGAACTTCTCTATGCTTTCTTTGCTGAATGAATGTCTGTCTAGATAACCACTAAAAGGCACGTACTCTTCCTATCTTCCTCCTTCCAGTGTGATGACGTATGTTTGGAATAAAATGCTAATAGTTTTCTTATTGTGACTGGTTGTGTCCTTCCAGAAATCTAAGCAACAATAAGATCAAGGAGATCCGAGAAGGCACATTTGATGGAGCTTCAGGAGTGCAGGAGCTGATTCTGACAGAGAATCAACTGGAGTCAGTGCATGGACGAATGTTTAGAGGCCTCACAGGGCTAAAGACACTGTAAGTGCAAAGACCTGTCTTTCTCCGTTCCTCTGTAAATTGAGTGGGAGTGCTCGAGTTCAGCAATGCCTGCTAAAATACCGGTTACTAGAAAACAAGCTCTAAGGCAGGGTCTTGTATTACTGTTACGAAGTCTTCAATATATTTCTAGTCCTGAGTAGGTTTGAGATTTATCTGCTACTTCTGTGAAAAGACAGATTTTCAAGAATATCAGGAGTAACATGATTGTGAACCTGTCATGGGTGAAATTTGTGCACTTTTAATCATTTAATACTTCTATTATTTTGTTATTTCCTATGGAAAGAAGGCATGTAGGAACATGTTCGCTATCTATTAGTCCATCCTCCCACTCTGCCTCCACCCAAATTGCAATTGCTGGTCTGCTTAAACTAAACCTTAGAGTAGGCTAGGAACCCGAGAGATTTTTAATACCCTACAAACTATATGAAATCAGTAGGTAGGGAGAGAAGAAAGACTCAAATTATTGCTGCCACCAAAACAGGTGGAGCTAAGCAACTTCAGGGCAGGCATAACCAAACTGTTAGAGGTCCTGCTGGTGGAAAGTAGCTGGCCACTCACTCTGCACCAGCTGTAGCAGCCCACAAGCACAGGCACGGCTTTAGACTAGCCACAGCACGCTCTTTCTTGGCCACACTAAGTGCCATAAAAATTATGTGTGGATATAGTATTAATCTGGTTGTGGTTGGGTAGAGTGTGAAGGAGTCATAGAGCCCAAATGCGTAAGAAGTTAGTTCGGTATTACTTTTGTAATTAATTACTTCAAAATTTATTTCTAAGAACTAATACTTATACATGAACTCATAGTACCCAACTAATTTATTTTCATGTTTGAAGTTATATTGGAAGAAGAATCACAGACAAAATTTCCAGATGGTGTCAATCCACCCCATCCGCCATCCTGAGAAGGAGTGAGGGACTAGGCTTCTGGTGATAGCAAAGACTCATGCCAGACAATGTGTATGATCTGTACGTGAAAAATACCTCTTTTGCATAGTCTTCCCTGCTGCAGGAAGAAAGCACTTGACTAGGTGGATGCTGTCAGTAAATAAGCTCTAGGAATGAAAATGCAATTTAAAATCTGCAATTTGTTCATTAGCAGCAAATACTTCTTATGTTGCAAAGTATCGTGGCAGAATTCCTTCAGTCCTTACTCAAATGTAAAAAGAAATCAAATTTTCACTTCAAGGACTTTGGCCTGTAATGACAAATAGGGAACTTGTCTTTTGCTGTTCCTTTGACATTATTTTTCTGTGATTACAGCCATCTGTTCTTTAATTTAAGGTATGCGCTTTACTAACGGAGTTGAAAATACTGTCCATAGATACTAAATTAGTTTTTATACTGTAAAGCAGTCTGTGGCAGTGCTCCTAAACAAAATTCAGCATTTTTTAATAAAAAGATGCTTAACATTCAAGCTACCCTGCTGGCCTGACCTACGTTTCCCCCTAGCTGATAAAGCAGTCTAAATACACACAGCATGACACGAGGATCCGCAAGGATAGGTTTTCCTTCAGGAAGGGCACACAGTGCATGGTGAGCCATGATATGAAACCAACGTTTTCGGCTTGAGGGACATATATTTCTATGCATTAACTGACTTTATTTGAGGATTAAAATTGTGATCTTTTACAAAGAAGCCACCCTGGACAGGGTCACGGTCCAGTTTTTAAAAGACTGCATGTTTCCCGAAAGGTAATAAATCACTGTGCAAGATGTATTGGCGTCCAAATTCAGTCATCCCTTCTTGCAGTAATACTGCCTCATACTTTACACACAGAATTGAGAAAACGTTTCCTACTGCTGCTAAGCTGCTAAGAGCCTTACTTCTCTTATTTGCCACCCCACTCAGTTTAGAGCTTGAGGTCTTGGCCTGGCTTTCAGGCAGCTTAGTACTCCACGTGTAAGGTGTGTGTCTCTGTGCCCCGTGACTCTTTTCTGACATAGTTGCACACCAGTTGCCGTACCAAAACTATTGAGACCATAGTGGCTGTGATGGTAACTGCACATAGAGAACAGAAGTGCAAAAGCAATGTAATGTCCAGGTCTCAAACACTGAGTGTGTGTGATTACCCTGTGAATTTCTTCCCAGCCATATCTAATCTCGTTTGGTGTTTTTCAAGTATCTATTGATGTAGCATCTAAACGCCCAACCTGCGGATACCAACCTAAGGTTTAAATGCAGACTTCTAAGGGAGTCTGAATTTTCATTGTTCACTGCATGAATCTGATACCAACGAATTAAATTTGATACCAAGGAATTAACCCTTCTCAATTTGGGGGATCAATTCACTGGAACAGCAGCATGAGCTATATATATTTTGTGGATTTTTGGTAGTATGCTTTAATTACTGGATAATTTTTCACCTAAGTAGGAATATCGCCACTGTGTAGTGATGTTTACAGACCCAGGTGTTGATTGGCATGCAGTGTAACAAATACACAGGAGCCTGTTTCGCTATGGAGTGAAGCAAGACACTACAGTCTTTCAGATTAATTAGGCTTTATCGAGTTCATTGTTACCATAACAACTCAGAGAGATGTATCTTCCAAAGCACAGCACTGATTCATCTGGTACAAGCACTGAGCAAAGAGCATTTTATAGGATGGTTACTACTTTCTGTCTTGTCAGTTAATGATTCTGACATTTCAGAGCTTGTGTTAGGTCTGGAAATCTTTCCTAAGCTATTCCTTGATTCCTTCTGAGGATGCTGTTTCCTTCCATACTTTTACTTTTGCAGTGTGAATTACAAAAAACATCCCTGACAGCAGTAGAAGTATTGCAGATAGTATTGTTATTGTCACACATTTCTGGCAGTCTTTCTCAATTGATCTCTGAAATACATTTTCACTTACTCTCAGATACTTGCTAAATTAAGACTTTAGTTTTTATTTCAAGTTTGCCACTAGTCATAATTTTAATCACATACTACTTGCAGACGTGGAGCTCCCATCAGCCTCTAATGCTGTGTGGAAGAAATGCATTTTAAGTTCAGGAGTCAATGTTTACATGAATCTAGCCCTCCTATAGCTGTGTCGTACTTCAGCAAACAATAAAAATAGAGCGCAGCGCTTGCCAAAGCGTCTGTTGATGCCCTAGATAAAGGACCTCCTATCCTGAAATTACACCCCCTTCCAGTAGTTCCTAATTTCCTGTTTTAATCCTTGCAGGATGCTGAGGAGCAACTCTATCAGCTGTATAAACAATGACACCTTTGCTGGACTGAGCTCAGTGAGGCTTCTTTCTCTGTATGACAATCACATCAGCACTATTACCCCTGGAGCCTTCAGCACATTAGTCTCCTTGTCTACAATGTAAGTTACCTTTTTTATGGTATGAACACGTGATAATGCTGTTATTCCATGCTTTCCTTTCAAGACAACAACGTTTGAGTTACAAAATCAAACTACTTACTGTTCATACATGGGAAACGTCATTGAGGGAAAGAAAACCCCATCCTACTGAAATGGCAGGTTTGGAGGATTCAAGGTGTGATTTAGTAAAACATTTGAATTGCTTCAGCTGCAGTGGCTGAAGAAATTTTGAGGTTGCCAGCCTCAGGCAGGATGACTGCATGCTCTGCCGTGTCACAGCTTAGGGCAGCGCACAGTAGAAGTTCATGTAAAACAGTCTCTGCAGATTCAGAAGTGCATAGCTTATTATACACTTTAGCTCCCTGAAGCTGCTTTAGTTTAGCAGAGTCTAATTTTGTAAGAAGAGCTTTCTTGGATTTCAGTTAAATTGGATAAATATCAGAAGACATCTACTAGCTACTGCTTAGATTTTCAGAAGAACCTAAGAGGACAAAATGCTCAAGTCCTACTGAATGTGAATTTGAAAATCCCAACCTAAGCTTTTCTGATAATTCTCTCATATTTCTCAATCCTCCTTTGAAGTATTTCCCTTGCTTCTTAAATATGTTTACAGGCTTTTTGTAGTGTGTCCATTTTAATAAAGTACAGACTGATAAATATGGAAAGAAAGTCTGTTCTTTGTTTCCAGCTGTGAATGGGGACCCTGATGTTGCTGTTAATGAAAGTTATCTGCT
Source organism: Phaethon lepturus (assembly GCF_000687285.1). NCBI lineage: Eukaryota > Metazoa > Chordata > Aves > Phaethontiformes > Phaethontidae > Phaethon > Phaethon lepturus. Next base: position 160,063 of record NW_010548351.1, read on the forward strand.
TAATTCCCTTCACACTGCCCTGAAAATACATCCTAATTGTCCAGTCAAAATAAACTATTGCTGCTATTGCGTTTCAGGCTTTGAAAGCATTCTCCATCGGGGTGGGGCGAGGGCTGGGGGGGAGGAGGAAAGAAGTGTTGAATCTCAGCTGTTTTGTTGCTCACACTTTCATTTTCTTGTTACAACTTTTCACCAGCAAATCAGTTATCATTTGGGCATTAGCTCCATGCAGCATAAGGAACCCAGACTTTTCTTCCATCTACTTTCACTAGTCCCAAAAGCCTCCTTGAAATTGATGGGCAGAGAGAGAAACACAACCGGATTATTTTTATTGACTGTTTTCAAGTCACTGGTCAAAGCAAGAGGTAGTTGCTGAAAGCTTGTTCTGACTGTGCTGCGAGCAATGCCTGCCTGCTTCTCGGGCAGTTGTCTCCGTGCTTCCTTCCATGGATCCCTTAATAGCTGTGACTCTCTGAATCAGTCTATAAAGTCCCTACCTTGTTTGCCTAGAAGCATCTTTGTCATGTTTTGTTAGAAGATAGCCCGTTTTCTTTTTTTCAGCTGTGGATAAAGGTTATCACAACTTCTAGCAACAGCAGTTAAAGCTGCTGCTGATCAGAATGTATTGCTTTGGCACTGACTCACAATCGTGTTGGTCGTGGCAGGTTCCTAGCTGTGTCTTGATAAAAAAGTTTGTTCTTCGATACATTTTTCATTCTGTGCTTGATGTACACGCAGGAGAAGGTGTCCTTTTAACTTCTTTAGACATCGGTTTAAGGCCATAGTGATATTCCACATATAAATGCAAAATTCAGATGTGTTCATTTCCTAGCAATACTCCGTTGTAGGTGGAGATATTAGATGACAACATTACTGAAGATAGATAGTATGACTGCTTTTCCTGTGCAGCCCACACTCTGTGAGTTAATCGGGTATTATAATGACATATTTTTGCATCTATTAATGTGAGCCAGAAATTCGTACAAAGTTTAACATTTCCATTTTTATCTTGGCATATTTATAGCACTTAAAAATATTGCTCCTTTTGTTATTACTCTTCGTGAGTCAGCATCATTGATATTATCAAAACATGGACAGCTCTGAAAATAATGCCTTGACTAATGGTTTTCAATAGAGGAAGAACATCTGTTTTGTAAGTTATTGGTAAAAAGATAGCAGTTTTTTATTTGTTACTAGTCAAACTAGGTACTGTAGCATCCTGCTTTGAAGTGTGCTTGCACATCTGCATACAGAGAGTTTAGTCATGTCTCTCAGTCCTTACACAGTCAAGTGGGCATATTTGCAAGCAGAACTGGTTTTCCATTAATTATAATAATAATAGCTGCATGGAGCTAATGCCAGAATGATAAGTGGTTCATCAGAGTGACGTGCAACTATTCTAGTATAAACTTAACCTGAACTCCAGAATATATTTTCAACCTAATTTCAACGATATCCAGATGCATTTCTGCATGTGTTTCTAACAAGTCACTAGAACCCATTAAAATAGTTAATATTCTATGGCTTCTTTGTAATTGTTAAGAGACACTTGTAGCAGGATATGCATATTTCATTCCTGAAGACTTCTATTCCCTCTTGAATTTAAAACTATGTCTATGTCCTTGAGCAAACACTGCTGAACTTAATGTTAGTATGACATCTTTGCTAAAAGCTTGATTGCTTTGTTTCTGTTGGAATCAGAGTAGTGGTTAAATCAGTATCTTAGGTGTAGGAACTTTGATTACTAATTGTGATTTTTTGTAACAATTGTCTGCCCAACATTACTGTTTGCGCTTTGAGAACTCCACTTGAATAGCCAGATTCCAAAATAAAGCTTTTGCAAATAATTGACCTTTCCAGACTTTCAGTTGCTTTTCAAGTGCAGTAGGGAATCTCTTTTTCCCACATGATACTTCATAGAGAGCCTTGACCTCACATTTTTTCCACAAGTTGCATCACAGTCTTGCCATGGAAAGACCATGTATGCAGGGACATGTATGGACTTCATACTACATTAAAGCAAAAAATCACTGCTCTGCAGTTGGACAAAGGACAAAATTTAGGTCTTGCTAAAGAGGCAGGAGGACGTGTGTAATGCGTGACACGATAAATCTGGTTTTTACCCAGAGCTTCAAAGAATTTCAAAACAGTAGATGAGTTTATTTATTCATTTTATACGTAACAACTTACTTCCTTCTTAGCTCCTAACAAAAGCATAATCCAAATTCTAATCCAAGGATTTGATAAATTTTAGGTCGTATGTTAACCTGTGTTTGCCAAGAAGAAAACGAGGGTTTGTGGATAGTTACTGATGGTGAGCTAGCGAGCAGTAACGCATTAAATCAAAGCAACTTCTCCTGTTGCAGAAAGGGATAATTACTCTTCTGATAGGAGCGTTTTGTAGATAGAACGTTTGAATATTTCTGAAAGTTTTTGATAAGTCCCGGTAGGACGCTCTTTAGATGTGCAAAATGTTCTTTACACTCAGAGCTGCTGCTTTTCCAGAAACCTGATTATATACACCTGCTGTTTGTTTCCAGTTGTGGATTATTTCATTCTAAGGATTTGTGTCACGGAAGTTGCTCTGTGAATATGATCTCACTCTCTTCCATCAGTGGAACAAATGGCATTTGAAGCATTGGTTCACTTAGCGTTGGAGGTTTAAACATTTGGTTTAAACACTCTGTTCATGCCAAAGTATGTCAGAATGGAAAATATACAAGGCATCCTGCATGTGGTCCTCTTACGGATCAAAGAAAATGGAAAACAATTCAGAAGGAAAGTAGAATTGGAGTAATGCTTTCAGTGCTTTTCTGCACATTCTGCCTGAAAGCTCCTATGTAACCTGTTCATTTTCTCACCTTTATACAGCAAGTTAGCCTTGCCTTTGAATCCAAGTCAGCATGAAGTAGGTTGAGTATTTTTTTCACTGAACATTATGCTGAGTTTTCTCCTCCCCCCCAGTTCTCCCTCTACGCAATGTGCACTAGTCTGTGCTGGATCCACGTGTCGTTACACACCCAGAGCTCCAGGCTAGCGCTGTGATTGAAGTACGTTTTTTTACAATGCAGAGGGCAGCTGTAAATCACATTGCGTGTACGTGATATTGGCCTAGAACCTATATGATTTAGGAACTGATTTGGGTTTGTTTTCCTGCTGCCACACTTCAACTGTGCCATATGTTTTTGTCTTCAGCACTGTTGTTTTCTGAAGGAATTGCTTGGCTGAAAACTTTTTGACTACATGTTTATTTAGGTTTGTAAAAGAATGTTACAAGTGAAGACTTACAAGGTCTTCAGCTACTATACCTGCATTTGAAGTGCCTGTTTCTTTAAGGCCTTAAATTTTTTTGTCTTTAAGATATGCTATGCGTTAGGCAAATTTCATTAGCATCTTTTTTTCTGTACTACCAAAATAATAACTCTCGGACATACTCACTTACGATGTGAGAATGCCATCAGCGTTAAAATACTTCATTTTCCATACACGGGGCTCTGACAGTTCATTTTTCTTCGATGAGGCAAACTCAGACTGAGGCTATTGAGTCTCCCTGTCTTCATACGTAAGATAGTTGGCTTTCTTTTTTTACTAGGGATATCATA
>NW_010548351.1:163695-167542 GCF_000687285.1 Phaethon lepturus
TCCCTCATCTGGTCTGTTGTAAAAAAAGCTTACACACAAATTATGGATAGGCTTTTCAGCACAGGACTCCAGAAAAAAGGTTTTTTCCAAGATTCTCAGCACTAATTCTAGTTAGCTTAGGAAGATGGTTGGTTAAAATAACGTGCCACCTTACACTCCTCTCATTCGAAGGATGGCAACCTAGTAAGAAATAGAAGTGAATCGTATCTTTTCTATACTGACTATGTTACAGGTGTAACTGAGAAATTGCTATACATTTATGTTTTCATGGCTCGACAGCAGGATGGATAGGGCTTTCCTGTTTTAAATGCTGCTAACGCAAACTACATTAAGGATCCCTCCCTCTCACGGAGGCTGTCAAATGGTTGCTTTGGGTGCTGCACACCACAGTACCACAGCTAGGCTGCAACTGTATTTGAAGGATATTTCGGGAGCTGTAGCAAGATTTAATGCAGACCTCACAAAGTTCACAAGGTGGTGGAGCAGATGCTTTTCCAGACAGATACACTGACCTTAGAAAGCTGCATAAGAAGTGGCTCAAGCTGACAGTGCTGCTTGATATATGTGTATACAGAGTGCTATCCTTACTATTTCAGTAGGAAACCCAAATTCAAGTTGCCAGCGGCTCCCACCTGGCACTGGTTTGCATGGTTCGTAACACAGGCGAGTGGAAAGCAGGAGCGTACTGGGGCAAGGAACAGTGTGCTAAGCCAGCTCGGCTGTACGCATACGGAGTGGTACATGTAGGTCTGTGCTAAGGGCTAGCAGTGCTAAACTGTTCTGTGGCATTACCCAAATTAATGACACGGAGATCATGCATACGTGGGTACAGTGTGTGAGGTGAGTTTAGACTTGGGTGTGAGCTGTAGCTTGGGTTGAAGTCCACTATAAATACAGCCCTGTCAGTGATGTAAATATGTCTAAATAATAGCTGTAGCAGTAAGTACTTTGATTTATAGTATATATAATACATATGCATATATATGTTTTAATTACAACCCTCATCGTAGTATAAAACCTGCATAGAACTTCTCTGGTCTGTAGAACAGAGGAGGATCTCACAGAAACAGATGGCGGGAAGGAGCTTGGACTTGGAACCCATCATCTTTCTGTAGTTATTTCAGTATTTCTGTATGTTTGTTTGATGTAATTATGTCTTGTTCTGTTTCAGTAATTTGCTGGCTAACTCCTTTAATTGTAACTGCCATTTGGCCTGGCTGGGAAAATGGTTGAGGAAGAAGAGAATTGTCAGTGGAAATCCACGCTGTTTGAAACCCTTTTTCTTAAAAGATATTCCAATCCAAGACGTGGATGTCCAGGACTTCACCTGCGATGGTAAGAAAATCCAATCTGATTTGGTATTTGTGGTAATGTTGGCACCTCTGTGAGGCCTCGCTTCCTATCAAGCAATGCTGCATGGTAAACGTTTCACTTTGGTGATGAGGAAGACAGCCATCTAGAGCTGAAGATCATTGTTCCCTGTCAGTAGTTCATTTTCATTATTGTTTTCCAGATTCTGAATTTCTACTATCTACACCTACATACAGGAATTAATTTATTATAGACAAATGCTTTGCTTTGTATAATCCTAGTATAACCCTGGCCCTTCCTCCCGCTTCCTTATTCACTCCCTTAGTTAACACTCTGAAGCCAGTGGGAACAGTGTTTGCTTGGAAAGTCTTTTAGTTTTGGATACTGTTTAGCTTCACCAATAGCAGGTATGAATACAGGGAAGTAAAAAACCATAGCTATTATTTGAAATGACTCAGTGATGCTTAATGCTTTGCCGGATCCATATAAGTTTAAAACAAAACATATCCTGACATTTCTTTCATTCTCCAGGTAGTTCTTTGTCTTCTGATCAAGCAGATTTTAGAGAAAATAGTAAGGAGAAAAATTGACTGATGAATGCACTGCTAGCTTGACTTGTAGGCTGTGATTGCCTGTTAAGACCAGATATGCTGGAGCTGCAGTTAGTCATACCTCTAAAGAGACCATAAGAGTGATAGAAATTTCCTACTTAGAGTAAAAATTAATTCCTGTCCTAGTCGAGCAACCTGGCAACAGGCCCAGGTGCTTGCACTCAGAGCTCAAGGGACCCAAGTTTAGTCATTAAAGAATAAGTTGCTTTTAGGTTGGGGCGGGGAGGGGGGGGAAATAATCCTGGTCCACAAAATGACATTGGAGGCTTGGGAGCTTTCTGTATCATACAGTCACTCAGACAGCCGTGGTGAATGGAAGGTGGATGATGGCAGGGTGTAAAACACAGAACATAGGGGAAAATTGAATGAGCTGAAGAAATATGCTCTTTCTGCAGGTTTATGAAAGACTTTGAATTTTGTTTCCAGTCATTAAGCTCAGCTGGGGAGAAAAAGAAAAAACATCTCCCCTGTTCTTCTCTAGGCTGGTCGTGCTTCTCCATCCCTCTGAATACAAATGATTCCCTGCCCATACATTTATGGGGAATTTTGTTATCCTGTATTAGGACTTCCAGTCTTATTCTTTAATCTCAGTGCTCCTGGGTGCATCCAGCAGAGAGAGGAAAGAAACAGATCTGTCTCAATTAGTCCTTGCATCAGTTCAAAAAAAAAAAAAAAAAGAGCGAGCTGTGTGCTGTTGGATTGCAGCACTATGTCTCCATGCCAGTCAACTCAGTACACACAAACAGGCGCGTGGTTCCTCTCGCTGTCATCTAGAGAATGTGACACTAAGTGTTTCCTTTCATCTACATCGTGATACTGTAACATGCATTTGCCTTATGTTTTGCAAAGCCTGTTGCTTTTGGGGAAAATCCACACTTTAATGTTCTTAACTTCAAAGAGTTGGTTTCTTCTGCAAAAACCCTATTGTTCTTCAATTACAAGATTTAATCTGCTGTTTATGGACCTTTGAAACCATTTTTGGAGAAAGTAGATATTTTTATGTGTGCACAGATGGATCGACAGCAGTATGCTGCTCAGTTTGTTGTTTGCCTGGTTATCCTTGTCAAAAACAATGAGGCTTTTACAATTCAGGTGATAAATGAAGTGCCAAGTTGACGTTAAAAAGTAAAAAATTAACACCTAAAAGCTGAATTTTTTAAAAAATCTTCCTAGAACAGAGTAGATCGTGAATATCATCTGTCTAGATGAATTTAAGGGCAATGTTCTGGTCAAGTTCTCCATTTCAGCTAGTGCATTGGGGATAGGGGGAGGATTTGGGATTCACATAACTGATTTTACTGTAATTTTCAAAATTACAGAGAAGTAGATACACCTTAGAAAAAAATCTTTGTTTAAAAACACTGCTATTCAGATTTTGAACTCTGTTCATGTTGGCTAAAGAACCTGTATGAAGGCGGGTTGATGCAAAGCATTGGATCTACTTTAAAATACTGTGATGTTACCATGAATTGAGACATGTCCCTCTTTGGTCCTTGTAAGCAGTTACCTTCAAAGTGCGTGACTTTGGGCTGCAAAGCTGACTTCCTAATACATTTTTCTCCCTCTGTAGGTAATGATGAAAGTAGCTGCTTGCTTTCACCTCCTTGTCCTTCCCAGTGTACCTGTGTGGACACAGTGGTACGTTGCAGCAACAAAGGGCTGCGGATATTGCCCAAAGGAATTCCCAAAGACGTGACTGAGCTGTAAGTTACCTTTTACACAGGTCCTTTCATGAGAAGTTCATGAAATTACATCATAGTGAGGCTTTGTAGGTCCTTGGGGGTTTTGCCTTTGACTTTAGTGACTGGTGTTTTGTGCTTTGGTGCTTTCCATCCGTTTTGACTGTTACTTTTATACTTATTTGTCCCTTGACTGAATACATTGCTCTGTAATGGGAACAGAGTTTATCTATCCTTGTACCCATT
>NW_010548351.1:167794-174634 GCF_000687285.1 Phaethon lepturus
TGCTGTAGTGCTTCTGAGAAGCCTGAGCTCACGACAGGCAGTTTGAAAAGATGATTAAAATATATTCCTGACTTACTCAGCTGTGAGCTAATTATCCTCTGAGGATATTTAAAAAAAAAAAAAAAAAAAAAAAGAAAAAAAGAAAAAGAAAAAGAAAGCCAGTGGTGGAAACAAACAATGAATTATTTTCTCCAAACCTCATGAAATGGCTAAAATAACAAGTAATTAGCTTAAATTGTAAAGTAAATTCATCCTAGTTGAGAACCATCTTTCTAGTCGTCTTTTCATCTACCCCTCGCTATGACTTTATGCTGGATTTTCGTTCTTTCCATGGAAAGAAAATACACTAGTGGAACTGCTTGGCTTAAACAGTTGGCAGCAGAAATACTGAGCTTTTCCCCTTTAGGTCCTTATTCAAATCTATCCCAGGTGAGTTGTTACAGAAACTTGTTGCAATCCCATCAACATTTCTATGTGAAAGTGATTGGTTGAGTTAGTTGGTATGTTCAGTGAATTTTGTAATGAATTAAAATCTGACACTGCTATTTATTAGTATCTAGTAAGAATTTTACTCTTTAGTAACAAGGTGAATGAGATACACATCTTTTTACTCCCTTCACAATGGCAGAATTGGGTTTGCACTGTTTTTAGCAGTGTTGTAGTCAAATACGACATTCAGTGTTGCTGAATGAGGAGTGTACTGAAAGTGTATGCGGTAACTCAAATTAACATGGAAATTTTGCATTAATTAATACATCCTTGGAACACTGTTAACCAGGCCATGGTTAATAGTGGTTTGAATTAAAAGCCAAGTGCTGGCCTGTATTCCCTTATATATTGTCATACAGTGATGACCACTGTTTTCTCCTCTGTTCTCATTCAGGTTTCTTTGCATTCAAATATGACTTGCCAACAATAAGCTATCACAGATGTTACTTAGATTTCCACTGCCACACTGAGGAATTTTTATGTTTAAATTTCACATATTGAGTTTTACTGATACTATCTGATACACTGACGACATAACTTTCACAAAAAGAGTGAAATTAATCTCACATTCTTGAAAACTGCTATATTTCTTAAGCTATTTGTTGGCAAATGAGGCAGTAGCCTGGAACCGAGCAGTTTGAGTTCATAGGAGTTTACGTGACTGTCTTCTTCAGTAGGAGCCTCTTGGCTGTGCAAGCCTCTAGTTCAGCTTTCTGCGTTCAATCCAGAAATGTGTCAGCAGAACACAGCCATGGAGTGGCTGGCTCTGAATATTTCGTGTTCTGCAAATATAACCTTGACTCTGTCCCAGCTGTCTCAAAATTCAGTCCTGATCTCACTCTCCTCTCAACCAACGCAAACTGAGTTCCTTATTTGTATCTATACCAAAAGATGAGCTGCAGGTAGTGAAGCTAAAAATTTCATGTGCTTGTGGAAACTGTGACAAGAATGAATTTTTTTTTTTTTACATCAGTCTTATTTGCCTGCCTTCTGCTTCCAGAATGAGATAAAGCTGTTGCCCATAATCTAGAAAGGACTCTATCAACTAGGTCCCTAGCTGCTAGTGTGAATTTAAGTATTTTCATTGTTCTGTGTTTGAGAATTGTTATTCCAAAAAAAAATGCTGTGGTAAACAGCATCTCCTGTGGAACCCCACCTCTTGCCTCATTTTGAGGACAGCTAAAACTTGGCAGAGAGAACCCAGTGGCTTTGTGGGCACAGGGTGAAAGAGATTTATCGTGTTCAATCTATTTACACTCCTCACACCAAAATACCTTCATTTCCCTAGGGCAGTCCTAGATCCCTTGAACTGTGTCCTAAGGCTGGAGTATCTTCTGAAATCTGTTTTGTTTCTGTGGTAGCAGTGGATATCTGTTTAGCACTTGAAACCAGGAAGCGCTAAGTTACCTGCTGCAGAAGATATCACGGCTTTTGCGTGTCTACAGAGAGCCACAGCGGTCTCCAGGGCAGGGATGCCTTCACCCTTCTCACTGGTACCGCAGTCACAGGTGCCCAGGTAGATTAAAACCCTTCCCGCATGTTAGCGCGACCCGCGCTGCCTTTCTCCCCTTCCACGCTCTCATGTCGGAGGCCTCTGGGCAGTGTGCTGGGGTCTCCGTGCTCCCACCAGCGCAAAGCCACGGTCACTAAGGACAGAGGTCCTGCCAAGGAGAGGACGGGGCGTAAAGAGCCTCTTGTCCTGGTAGCCCGCAGCTCCCTCCCCGCGGGAGACCTGGCTGCGGTGCGGGGGAGCGTTTTAGCGGAATTTTTATGAATGCGCCAGTCTGACATTTATAAACTTCCATTATTGATGTGTTCATTTACAAGGCACGTTAGCTGCAGTGCTTTTTATTAAACTGCAGTGTGGTTTTATACAACGTGATTTAAGAAAAAGAACTGCCATGTATCTAGATAAACCAGTCTGTTACGCATGAATATAGCCTTCTCAGAAGTTCTTTTATATTCTTTTAGAGGTCTTAAAATAGTCTTAAAACAGGAATTCTTTCATTGTAACAGGTATTAAATAGAAATGTGCAAAAGTGAACGTACCTCTTGCACAGGCACATAGGGAAAATGTTACCCTTTGTTGGGTCAAATTTCACTGTACCGAAGCTCAGCGACAAAGCTCAGCTGGTGATCACCAGCAATGTTTTATTACGTGGTAGATTGGAGACATAGGCTCGCTCCCTCCAAATTTCTTCCTGAGTTTCTGTTTTGGATGTGTATAGAGACAAAACATGTGAAAACCATTATCTTCTTCATATTTAGAGCTTGGAATGACAGGAGACATCCCTGTGTTTGGTTTGTACCACCCTTGGGAGGAGGGATTACCTTGGCAGGGAAGGCTTCCATCTAGAATAGAGTTGAAAAGATCACTAAGTCTCCTGGCTTTTTAAGAGGGATGATGATGCAAGAAATTTCTATTTCCCAGCTATTCCTTCACAAAACCCCGTCATCATGGGCAAGCCTTCTTTCAGTTTCTTGGGAACAGGGAAATACTATGTTGTTTCTTGCAAATTCCTTTGCTGTATATTTACGTACTGCCTACATTTTTCCCCACTGTTTGCTTGCTCTGAAGAGAAGCCTTGGGTTTCTTTTGAACATAGTTTTCTAGTCCAGATGTTCAGAAGTAAAATGTTCATGCAATGAGCTAGTTTGGAACTTAGCCTCACTGCTGCTTAGTGTTTTAGGCTTTCCTTTTCTTCTTTTTTTCCTTCCCCCCCCCGCCCCGATCTGTTTGAACTAAGTTTCCCATGCTCTTTTTCCTTTTATATATTACCTCGGTATGTGAACACTGTTCTTTTTTTGTTTTTTTCACAAAAGTATAGTCTATTTCTAATAAAGTCTTATCTGACAGCATCCAGCTGCTTTTATGGACCTACAGCAAATAATATTTTGCACTAGGGAAAAACATTGGAGGGGACTATGTGGACAGTGTGTGCATAGACTGTAACATAATGAGCACGGTGTATTTTAGAATAAATATGTACTAATCATGTCATCTCTAGACTCCAAATGTTGTCATGACACTGAGCTATATGATAGCACTGATGGGAACGTTAGGAAAACCTGCATCCGTACATCATTGTTACTGATTATTTTTCTTTCCATTTATATTAATACATATTAATATTTGCATTACTTTTGCCATTTCTTTTCCTCCCCTTCTGTCTCCCTTTTGTTTTGTTCTGGCGTTAGGTTCATTTAGCCTGCAAGCTCATTCAGTGCTCACACAGCAGTTTTCACGAGTGGCTCGCCTGCTTACTAGCAGAGGGGTCCCATTGAACCGTCTGGTAGCTCTTTATTCCCCACCTCTCGTTTGCTGCCTGCTGCTGCCTCCCCCTTAGCATGGCACCTTTATTCAGCTGAATCTCCAGTTGCCAAGATGATTTTGATAGTTGCTTCCTATACGTTTGCTGCCACATCTCCTTGAAGGTATTTACCACCAATCGCAACCCTCCTTTCCGTCCTCCAAGGCACTTGTGATTTCTCTTGTGACTAAAAATAGTGGCTTGTACCTGGGCCATGCAAATTGTTGCAATAAATATGCTCTAAGCGGTTAGTTGCCATGCATGTAGAAGATCGTAGCAATTGAGTGCCATTTTTCTGTGCCCGTATTGCTGTTGATCAAAGGTGTAACTCTGAAGTGAGATATCAGACGAAAATCATCTGCTTGAGAATGCAAATGCTTTTGCTTGCCTGGCAATCTCTACACTATTTTATACACTGACCCTTAACACAGCCTTCAGTGAATTTTCCTTTGATAATAAAGGAGAGAAACGATTTACATCAAAGCTTAGGCTTGCATGGTTCTGCGTCGTAAAAGGTTTTACAGCCTGCTTAATCGGGAGAAGGATGTTTTAGTTACAGCTGAAATAGAGGACTTAAATCTGCATTTCAGATCTGATAGTTTAGAAAAAGTAAATAGTATCAATACTATCAAGTAATGTGTTCAATGGCTGATGAAGTTTGAGTACATATTGGAAAAGCGACTTCAGCACTAATAGAGACTAAAGGTAAGTTTAACTTTAGGGCCTTGACTTTTCTTTCAAACACAGATGTGTTTTTGTGTGTCAAACATGTAGGTTGTGGTCTGACATAAAAATGTAGCAAAATCTGGAGTCCAAATTTGCCAAAAACTTAAAGCTCAAGATCCAGATTTGTACCTAGATCCATACTTGAATTTTGTTGCTTCTCAAAAAAATATAATTGAAGCTCTTAAAATTCATGCTTTGCAGATGTTTCATCTTTCACAGTCCAGTTCTCTTCTAGACCACCGTTTTTAGGAAATGAAACTTGCCTCAAAATTTTAGGATATTGGGTATCTGCATTAAAAAGTTTAGACTATAACTTCATTTTAGAGCTGCATAAAATTGTCAAGTATCATCTTTTTTTGTAACGTAACATTCTATGTGAAATATTTAAAGAAATTAAAGGAAAGGCTTTGTGCCTTTTCAATTACTGCCCGAGAACTGATTCCTCTCTCCAGTTTCTTAGCACAGATTGCCGCTGTGAGCTTGACTTTATGGCTGAATAGACATTTCAGTACAAAAAAGGTTCCAAGTGATTCAAATCGTTACATGATGCTTTGGCACCTTGTGCTGGTTATATCACCTCCAATCCAAGTGGTTTCAGTATAAAAATAGACAAGTTGGAAAAAGAACAGCTGTCATCTTTTATGCATAGTTTTAAATTTTTTATGTGTGATGTTAGTATGTGTGGAAGGTGCTGGATGAGCCCCAGGGCTGCTGCAGGCACTGCGCTCTGAGAGCCGGCACGGTTGGTGCAGGCACAGAACGAGGCATGGCCATGCCCTGCGGTGCCAGCCATCCTGGCCAAACGGTTACCTGTCTCTGGCACTGAGTCGTGTTTCACAGGGTCACAGAATCACTAAGGTTGGAAAAGTCCTTTAAGATCATCAAGTCCAACCATCAACCCAACACCACCATGCCCACTAAACCATGTCCTGAAGTGCCACATCCACACGGTTTTTGAACACTTCCAGAGATGGCGACTCCACCACCTCCCTGGGCAGCCTGTTCCAACGCTTGCCCACTCTCTCAGTAAAAAAATTTTTCCTAATATCTAGTCTAAACCTCCCCTGGCGCAACTTGAGGCCATTTCCTCTTGTCCTATCACTAGTTACTCGGGAGAAGAGGCCAACACCCTCGTCGCCACAACCCCCTTTCAGGTAGTTGTAGAGAGCGATAAGGTCTCCTCTCAGCCTCCTCTTCTCCCAGTTCCAACCCCAGTTCCCTCAGCCGCTCCTCATAAGACTTGTGCTCGAGACCCCTCACCAGCTCCGTTGCCCTTCTCTGGACACGCTCCAGCACCTCATTGTCTTTCTTGTAGAGAGGGACCCAACACTGAACACAGGATTCGAGGTGCAGCCTCACCAGTGCCGAGCACAGGGGCATGATCATGGCCCTACTCCTGATGGCCACACTATTGCTGATACAGGCCAGGACGCTGTTGGCCTTCTTGGCCACCTGGGCACACTGCCGGCTCATGTTCAGCCGGCTGTCAACCAGCACCCCCAGGTCCCTTTCCACCGGGCAGCTCTCCAGCCACTCCTCCCCAAGCCTGTAGCGTTGCATGGGGTTGTTGTGGCTGAAGTGCAGGACCCGGCACTTGGCCTTATTAAACACCGTACAGTTGACCTCAGCCTAAAGGTTTCAGAAGAAGCCTTTCCTGGTAGGTAGTTGGTGGCATTTTATGAGAACATGAACATGTGTCTTTGGTTGTGTTTTTTTCAGTTTTGTCTCTTGGTAATTGCTTGTTGGTTACGAGGCATTACTGAGACTTCAGGATTCGCAGCAGCATTCATGGGATAAAAACAATTTCCAATCTGATATTTAAACTGCAGAGTCTATAGAGACTTTAGGAAGCAAATGAGGTTGTTTTGGATACTAGTCAGTGTGTCTGTATTAAGGCAGCTGACACCCACTCTTGACTCTGACTGTCTGTCTATTAATAACTTGACTCTGAGCATTAAAATTAGACATACTTTTTTTCATTCATGCCAGAATTTCTGTGCATACCAGATGCCATGTACATCATCTTCCTTTGGTTAAGGATTGAAAAGAATTAAAAATACGATCTTCCCTCCACATCATTGTTACGGCTTGTTTTGTTCTGTTTGTGCAGGGAGTCTGTAGCTTCATCCATGGGTTTTTATTTATATATGCGTAGACATAAATACGCAGTTTCGTAACTGGGCTCTGCCCCTTCACCCTCAGGAATAGTTCTGTTACTCGCTGTGCCCAGCTTCCCGCGCCCCTGCAGCCCCCATACGTCATCTTCAGCCCAGCGAGCGCAGGGCGGCTGCCCCCGCGTCCCCTCCCGGCGCCG
>NW_010548352.1:0-51116 GCF_000687285.1 Phaethon lepturus
CAGTCCTCCAGAGGCAGCCGCCGCTCGGCCCCGTCGAAGCTAAATCTCCGGGTGGTTTGACAGTTAACTCAGTGGGGCGCACCGGCAGTGAGCTGGCTGACCAAACCTCCCCGGGCCAGCACCTGCCCCAGCCGCGCTGCCAGATAGAGCCCGTAAGTCTTACCTGTTCAAACCCTGTTTCTGAAGGGAACAGGCAGAAATTCCCCAGGGGCGGTACGGGCTGAGAGGGGTGGGGTGTGAAGTGCTAGGAAAGGTATCTGGGGAGAAGGAAAAAAAAAAGCGTGCAACCTCTTTTCCTGGAGGAGGCAGGGAACAGCTGTCAGGCAGCAAGCCCCTGTGTGTAACTCGGCACAGCCTCCATGGAAGAGTAGAGACACTGAAGGACTCTACTGTTAAGGTACTGCCAGTGCACCACAAGCTAACCTGTTTTAGGTCAGGCTTTGAAAATGTACAGCACTGCACATTAAACGGTAAACAGTTAATTTATCATCTCAAAACAAAACTTCTAAGGGTAGCCATTGCAAAGTAAAACATTTCTCCTAGAACTGTTTTTATTTAAAGAGCATACACATCTGCATTTACAGTCATACAAGTTACATTAGTTGTTAATTAAATAAGCACTTCTTCAAAAAGAGCCTCCAGCAAAATCCTCTCAGCCTTATTTGGGATTTCTCAACAGAAGAAGGTTTATTCTGATACAAACCAAGACTTGAGTTCAGCTAAAGTCACATTAACCTCATAGAGGCATAGCAAGGGCAAGAAAAAAGCAGCACTGTTGGGCTTGCCTCTCCTAAGCACCAAATAAGAAAAAAAAACAAACATACAAAGTCTTCAGCTACTGGTGCCCTCCAGGAAGAGGTGTGGTCGCCAAGTAATAGGCAATTGAAATGGGGATGGCAACCAGGAGCTCTGAAAGGCCGAAACAGAAATTTCCATGTCTCTAGAATACTGTGATTCAGTACTTTATTCATGTATCTTCTAGAACTTAGCCACTTATTCCAGTGTAATAATGCCTTCAGTTTAGAGGATATTGCTGAAAGAAAGATTTAACTAAACTTTTGTAGCACTCTTTTACAAGACAAACCACATCGAGATTTCAACCCTGCTGTTGGGAAGAGTGCTTATTCTCTTCTTTTTCTCTTTCCATTGCTATGGGCTCAGACCTACCAAAAACCTCCAGAAAAACAAATCCAGACCAAGATGGTATATGCACCAAGGACAAAATTTATGAATGCGAATCATTCTTTTCAAATTCTTATAGAGTAGCTTTTCACTTAAGTGTCACATTTAACATGAACTCCTCTGATGCACATACACAGTTTGCATGGCTAACAGGAGTCACATCCATGTATCTGTGAGAGTTGGCCCAGAAGAAAGAAATAAACTCAAAGCAGTGTGTACAATAAATATTCACATGGCTTATCCATGTGGATATCCAAGCATATCCATGTAATATGGTAGACAGTAATACAAATTTTGGCAAAATATGCAAAAGGAGCTTAAAAGATTGTAATGTAAAATATGAATAATAACATGCCATGAGAAGCTTAAAAAGAAAAAGGGAAAGAAAAGAAGGATAACCACCTCAAGAAGAGGTCTTTTGGATAGAAAACCATTCATAAAGTTTTAAACTTTTTTAAAAGAGTAGAAGGATCAAGGATTGTAGTCCTAGAACAAACGAACAGAGGGGGAAAGCAAGCCAAATTTCAGATAGTGAAACAATGTAGCACATGCAAAGAAATACAGCAACTACGAGAAAGAAAAAGAAAAGCAAACAAGGAAACCAAGCAAAGAAACTCAAACATTACAGCACTAAAGGAGAAGGGAAACAGAATTTGAACAAACTTTCCAAAATAAACTGAAAATTATTAGCATTCTTCCTCAGGTTGATCTGTTTTATGTTTGTGTTTAGTGGTTGGGTTTACAATATGTTTAACATGTGAATGTCCAGGTATTAGACTTTCATTTGTCGAGGCATATAATCAAATCTTACATTTTCACCATCTGAAGTGTTTTCTACCTCTATAAAAAGCAGCCTGAGGAGTGATTCAAAAGAGAATGAGAACCAGTGCCACTAGGGTTTAGAGCGGGTAGTGACAGTAACTATTATCTTGAGCTATTAGGCAAATCTGTCTAGTGTTTGTAGACTTGGGAACTCCCTTTCATCTGGTGGGTATGTCACACAGGCAAAGCCATCTCAGCTTCCCAGACTTCAGTTTCCTCATAGTTAAAAATGGGATGGATTAATCTGACCATCTTTGAGAAGAGTTTTAATGACTGCTGAAAAGAAGCATGTAGAAGTTAAGCCTATTATTTTTATTTGTTGTGGTTCAGTTTGCTATGTGCAGTACTTATGTAGTCCCAGTCTACTTAACTGAGATCACTTGGGGAAGTCTCAAAAAGTATAAAACGTTTTAAAGTGGCATCTTTAGTACATAAAATACCTGTAAGTCTTAGAAGAACGAGTAGCAAGAATTAGGAGTGTAATGCTGACTGGGAAAAAGAAGAAATGTATATACATGCTTTATTGTGGAAAGTTGGGTATCAAACCTTACTCCCTTACTCCTCAAGCCAAGGATTGCTATAGACGAACTTTGCCATTTTATCTAGGGTTATTCAATCTGAGACACGTTCAAAGCATTGAACTTCTGCATGTTATTTTGATATATGCTATAAATTATTCTCTTATTCCCCCATACGATTTTTATTCTTTTTTGAGTAAGAGAATATTGCATAGGAAAAATTTAAGTCAAGTTAGATAGAAAAGAAGTCCGACATACAGAGGCCATGAAGAAAGTGGCCTTGAACAAATCACGCAATAGCAACCTAAAAGAGAAGGGCTCCAAATAAGGAATATCTTATTTGTATGATGGTGCATAAACTATTTATATTTTATAGTTCAGCTGGAAGACTTTATTATTTCCCAGTGTCACTGAAGTGATCAAAGAAGAGGGGTGGGAGTGTAAGTTATAGTTTGTTTAGGTTTTTTCATGCATCGTGGAATTTAAATTGCATACATTATTTACAACAATAGGACATCTTATATATGAAGCTGTTAACAAAGCAATAAACTTGTTTTGCTGGAATGGAAATCGTAGCACAGTCTGTTCACATTAATTATTTTTGTTGGTTTATTCTGAACAAACTCTTAACATTTTATTTTATCCATATCCAGCTAAATGTTGTTGCTGTTGGGCTGGCTATGGTGCATACCTATCTCCGCTCTGTTCAGCATCTCTTCAGCTAAATAGTGAAGCTAAATCTTGGGAGTTTTTCTTTTCCTTGTTAAAATAACACCTGACTTTCCACAAGCACAACACAAAAGACACCTTCCAGAAACTTCAGTCTTTATCATCAGTCATAGATTAAGCATGTAGTGACTTCATTACTTCCCTGGAAAGGCTGGATTCTGGAAGCAGATCCATTTGAGCAATTCCTGCACTCAGGAACTCAGAACTCTAATCAGTCAGGCTATGAGATGGGGTTGCGTAGGCTTGTGTATCTGCAGGTTCTAAACCCCAAGGATTTCCTTTGGTAAATCTTCGTCTCAGCGTAAAGTCAAGTCACGGACTTGATGATACAGAACGGACTGTCTGATACAAACCTCGTATATGCTGTTAATAATTCATGCTTCAGTATCTATCTTTAAGTTAACTTTAATTTACTTCCAGGGTCAAGCCATTTAAGTGCTTTAAGATAGTTACCAAAAGCTGTCATACAGAGTTTCTTTTGTTATGTTTTACACACTTGTACGGCTCGTGAGACACACTGCCTGAGGTACATACGTTGTGCCATAGTTGCCTCCATAATACTGCAAACAAGTTTTGCCTTATCTGTTGACCACTTCATTCTGTATATAAATTTAAGTTAGCATCTTGATTTTTTCCTTTCTTTCTTCTTTTTTACTGCATTAACACTTTCATTTAAGAAACATATTTGTCTAAAAAGCATGCACGATTCCTTGTAATATCAAGGACTGTTATCTACAGTATATTCTTCCAGAATCAATTCCATCTCTAAACCTATAATCCATTTATTACGTATTCATACTTATATGGTTCTTGGGTTGCCCTTATATAAACTTAACAATAAAAATGTTTGATTAAAACGTCAAGTTGCGATAGATTTTCAATAAAAGTTTGTATGGGATCACTTCGGAATAAAATTGAAACAGATTTTCATTAAGTCTTGCAGTAATAAATACATTATTCTGAGAGAGCAGCTCTATAAGCAGTAAACAATAATACCTTATTTAAAAAAAAGTTATATTAACCTTTCTTCACTGATAAGTCTTAAATGAACATTCTTAAAATTTTCAACAAACTCTCTACCAGTTTTCAGTCCTCCATATGCTCCTACTGTAATTTATGGTATTATAGACATCCAGTGTCTCTGGGCTTGCTCTGTGCAGTCCAGCAGAGAATTTCTGCTTCTCCAATTTCAGTGCAATGCAATTTGCTTCTAGGAAAATCCGGAGGCACTGCACTACCCCATCCAGTTCTCTCAGACTCTTCTCCAGACAGGAGGAGTTAAGTTGCTTTCCTGAATTTTAGATGCTCATTTACAGTACTTATTACCAAGATTTAATTTTCTTCTAGTGTGAAAAGAAGTTGTGACACATAAGAATGCCGGTCATAACTTTGAAACCTGAGATTTAAAGCGCAGGTCCTGCTTACAGACAATTGTCCCTGCTGCATGACTCAGCCCACGTCCATTGACTCATTTGCTCTTACGGACCTTGGCTACCTGTTTGTTTGCAAATGCAGTACAAGCTGGCTAAAAAAAATAAAATAAAAAAAATAAAAATATCACTAAAGCCACATGGTTACAAAGTCATCTCTGTTTAGTTGTGTCTGACGGGCATAGTTGTATTTTATTAGGTAACCATAGCTGTGGTTTTTCCCTGTAGTTGGAAATGTATTGGAGGGATAGCAGTTAGATTCCCAGTAGCAGGGTCGAGAATCTGGGTAACATTCCTTTTGTCACAGACAGAATTTAGGAAGCTTCGAAGAGGAGCATAAGACAAACGTACTATACCACTGTATTCTGAGAATATCAAAGCATGAAAATCATTTGAGAGTAATGTTTTATAAATTTAACATGGAGATGCTGAACGGATGGGTGCCACCTGCACAGTGAATAAATACTCAGTCTGAATAAACTCAGTCTGGAGCTCCAACACGGGGCGGGGGGGGTGAAATCTAGGCTTTAATTTGTTGCTATTTGAACAGTCATTCCTACTTCATAGACAATAAATACAGCACTTTGATTTATACATGTATTCTATTTTTGAAACCTAACCAAACTGGTTTATTTGGTTTATTTTGACTTTCTGAAAAACTAACCACAATACAATCTATTCAGAGCTAGGTACTACAGTTTAAAAATAACAAAGCATAAATAGCTCTTTCCTGACAAACATTTTTATAACCTAGCCTGAATATATGATTGCTCAGCTGCAGAAGACTTCTTATTATACCTGATACTGAGGTACATAAAGAGACTGATCGTCTGATTTGGCATGACCTCAAGCTATACATTATTTTTCCTATGCATGGACTATTTCTAGTGTGTGGTAACTGAACTGCATTCAACACTTCATTTCTCTGGAAGTTATTCATTGTAATAATGTACATTAGGATGACAGCAAAATTTCAGTTTTCTATGAAGAATCATGAGTATTGAATCAGTAGCGGTAGGGTAAAATAGGAAGATGTGTGTTCGTGCACATATGTATGTGACTATATCTGACTGTGTGTGTACGTGTTCAAAATATATGGAGGAATGATAGGCAACAAAAGAAAAAGTTATAAGCTTCTCACTATCTTTTCATAAATCCTATTTATTGTGATTCTCCGTAAAAGAGCCAAACTTTTTTTTGATAGTTTTGATGAGGAACCTATTCTTCTTGTCCTATGTTTGTATTGTGTACAGAAACGCTCACTTATGTTCTTTTTGACGTCACACTCAGCTTTTATCAAAGGTAGATTCTAAGAGACAAGGGAATCAAAAGCCGTCTAGCCGGCGTATCTATCCAAGCTGCTCTCCAGCACTGCTATTCCCAGATAAAGCCAGACTAATGAGAATATAGGTATAAGGTTATAAATACCTGGCATCACTGAAAGGTTCAGTGTGTCTGGCAAGAAGACAAAAGTCCATTTTAGCCATGCACAGACATTCGTGTGCTAAGAGAAATGGAACTCTCATTTACTGGATCCTGTTATAAAAAGCTACGCAAAGTAAGAAAAAGAAAAAAAGTATCTGGCTTTCAGCACAAGCCTATTTATCCATTGTCTTTCAAGTTCATCTCAAACATTCAGATAAACAAAGATAGGTGATCAAAGGCATACATTACCTTTGGCAGATATACCCATGTTTTAGCTAGCCTTTGATACTTTGTACCTCAATGTCATATATAGCAAATTGTGCTTAGAAGGGTACAACAATTAAAAATTACGTTGTAAGCACATAACTTCATAATCAGTATACTAATGAAATTGGGACGACACTGAAGGGTTTTTACTGTTAAGCTGATTAAGCTTGGTAGCTGTACAAGTGTAAGTTCATAACATATCTGTATAAAGCATGCTGGTACGTGGTATTTCAGAGCTGGACTAAGGTGCATTGGTGAAAATTTCTGTATATGCTAAGGGACCACATCTCTGTTACAGGTATCAGCATTATTCTTGTCAGCAACAGAACGCATCAGAAGATTTCACCATGTGAAGCTCTGTAAGATGATACACCAGTGTAGGTATGCTATTTTAAAAAAAAAGTTGCATATGTATACAGCTAATTTAGTCTCTGATTATAAAGGTGGAGGATGTTTTTGTCAGATGTTTCAAGTCATTTGTTAAGGCTTTGTTGTTGTTACAAATTCGTTTCTCTTAGTGGACAGTGGTAATTGCATCGATTATATGCATCAGGATATGCTTTTCCTCCAGTGGGAAAAAGTCAATTTAATCATCTTTAAAGCTTTGAATACAAGATGATGTTCATTTTGGTCTTATTTTTGTAAGCACTTTTTTTAAATTTCTTTTTGAGAGATAATAAAAACCCAAAACAATGCTATGAGCAAAACAACTAAATTACCTGAACAGTAATTAGCAAAGACATCAGGTCAAAGGAATGCAAACATACAAGTCTATTGCTATGCCTCACTGCAAAACTCTAGTATGCTGTGTTAGTAGATTTGTTAAATCTTTCAGCAATTGCAGAGAAATGAGTATTGACATGTCTGGTTGTACCTGAGTATTTTTAATACTTTCAAGATGCGTATCTAAGACTCAGATGTATTCAGATTAATATATTCAGACATTCCTTAACTTCAAACTTATTTCTGGTGGAGACAGAAGCTCTCTATTAGCAACAAATTATGTAAGCCTTTCTTCTGCATCTCACCTTAATGGAAGCGTGACATAAGAACTTAGGTAACTGCTAAAACATTATTGCTGAGACACCAGTTTTATTCAATAGTAAGGCTGAATTAAAAAAAAAAAAAGGCAAAATCTTTGGGGATTAAAGCCTTGTTTTTCATAAAGTAAGCGTTGCTAACATCTTTGTGGGTTAGAGTAAGCTGATTCCATGTTCACACACTAACTTTCAGACAGGAAATTTTAAAAGGGTGTTTTTTTTCCCTAACTTATATAAAGTTGAATGGAGGGAAAGGAATAGCAAATTCTTGTTGCCAGCATATAATATATATTCACTTATAGTTCCAACCTGGGGTTTGAGGAATTCAATGTACCACCATTTTAATTCTTTTATATATGCCGTGCTATTACCTTAATTCTAAACAGAGTATTACTTGGAGTATTATAAGGGTCAGTGGTGCTTTATGATGGTACTGTAATTAAAGTTAAACCTTTCCTGAGGCAAGTAGGGTGAAACCCAGAAGCATTATTGTTATCTGAGGAGCATCAATTGCTGAGACATCTCCCCAGGACATACTTGACAGATACACCTCTTTTAAGACTGTCTTTTGAAAATAAACTAAGGTGGATTTTTTTCCTGCTCTTGTGAAGGCCATACAGTCAATAAGAAACAGTATTACCAAAGATACCTTACACGGGTGCATGCAGTCTTCATATGCTTTACACTGAAGTCTCTTACACTTGACCCAACACTCTCTGGGTAAATTCTCTGACTTTCTGTAGCTTTCAGGATCACAGACTTCAAAATTAGCTATTTTAACTAAGTATTTGGGTGAAACCTTCAGTACAAAGCAACAAAGTTATTTCCCCAAGTGATAGATTTTGATTTATCAAGTTTTCAAGTGGGGTCATGCTCTTAGCTGACAAGAATGCAAGCGGAACGATTTGCCTTTTCCCCCCCTCCCCAGCTTCATTTAGCATTTATTGACATACAATCAACTATGCTTATTCTTAAATATGTATTGGTGATTATAGACACAGTTTTATTCAAATTAAAGGGTGCATATTTTTATAAGCAAGTTTCCACAATATTTGAAATATAGGATAACGTATATGTATTATTATAAATTAAATGTATTATAAATTAATATTTCACACCTGCTTTATTTGTATTTAGGACAGTTCAGGAGATTTGCATTGAAACCAAAGATCTAACCTCAGACTTTTAGTGCTGCCATACTAAAGCATATTACTGAGATTATTTACTTTTATAACTTTCGGTATCATCACAACACTTCACCCTTTAACTTCTACAATTGTACTTTTCTACCCATCTTCATATAGCTCAGAGATGTGAAAAGCCAAGATTTAGCATAGAATTTTGAGATGGGGCATGAAACATACAAACAAAAGGAAACCAAATACAACCTTAGAATACATAAGGATTAAAAAAAAAAAGTCCTTACCTGTGAGTATCAGAGGACAGGATTTACTAAATTTAGTAAACGCCCTATTAGTAAATTGACTATAAGAAAGGAAAATCATCTCTTCCAGATGCACCTGGCATTGCACTTTGCTTCCAGATTCTCTTCAAGGTGGGCTATTACTTTTAAATGCACAAATATCTAACAATATGTGCTAAGCGTTAGTGCAATTATGTTTTTATTTGAACACACCTTAGAGCAGTCTAGAGTATTTAAACATTATCAATGCAAAACTTTAGCATCATGCACTAGCATAAGTGTAACAATTTGTCCTTGCAATATTCAAAGTGGTGAAATCTGATATTACAACATATCCCAATTCCTCTGGTATCTGGAAGAGAGCAGTGTTACCACAATAACCTCTAAGTTAAAGATGTTGAGTTATTGTACACATGTGTTAGCCAGTATTTTATATTTAAAACATGAGATTTAAGCAGCTTCCATTTATCAAAAGGAGTGGGAGATGGCAGCTAGTTTATACGTTTGAAAAACACAATGAAATCTCACATCTAAGTGGCCAAAAGATAAAACAGGCCTATTCAAGAAGAATTTCCATTTCTGTAGCAATCTTAGGAAATCTCTGGGTATGGCTATGAAATAGGATCTGTTCTCATATTTGACACAATATAGTTCATATAGAATAACAGGTCATAGATTTATTTAGTTTAATACAGGCCATGTAATTCATTTGAGTATTGAACTTAAACATGTGGAAAATCCTAGTTTCTCTTAGGGATAGGAAATGAACTCAAGTGATTAAAAATCTTCTGGTTACTTTTCCTGGTAGCTTTTTGTTGCTTGTTTTTGTAGGAAGTCAAGAATTCTCTAAGGAAAGCTCCAAGATGTTTGTGTGCCTTTATGAGTAATGGAAAAAATTTACAACAAAATATGGCATCGCTGCATAGTGATATATATATCACAATAAATAATAAAATAGTCAAGAAGTAAGGATCACTAAGGCTCCCTTTCTATAAAATAGCTTTTCCTAGAGGAAAGTGAACTGCTGTAGAACAACTTACATGAAACGTTTGAGATGATGCTTGCCAAGGAAGCCTACCTTGGAATTTGGCAAAAAGCCAGTATATTCTAATTGCCTTTACTTTGCAGTTCAAGTTCTTGGTAAGAAAGCACTACTTGGAAGTAGCTAGTGCTGTAGAATTTGATAATCCTGAGTAAATTCAATTGTTCTGCTGGGCCAGAAACCCAAGCAGTCTTTAAAAAAAAACCCCAAAACCACACACAAGAACATACTGAAAATAGTATTTTGTAAAAGAAGACAAAGATATAAAATGCTAGGTAGACAAAGTTGAGCAGTATTACAAATAATCATTTAAGTAGGAAATGAAAAATAACAAATATTTTCTATGAACCTAGGTAGTTTTCACATTGAGTACTACAGTCCGCATTCAAGGAAAAGAAAGAAGAGCAGTTTCAAGAAAACTTTTATCATAGAAGGAAAGCATATAGAATTATTCTTTCATGGTAACTTAATGCAGTAGAAAACATTTAAAGCAATAAGCCGTATAAACACTATTCTTACCACAAGTTATTTACTACAAGGCATAACACCCTTGGTCTTCATTAGCATTTTAGAATAAATGAATGTCATTATGAATATCCATGTCATACTGAAGCAGCTGTTGATCTGCTATACAGTTGTTTGAAGATAGATGCTAATGTAACTGAAAGCAGTCTAAACTGCTTTATTTTTAAGCTTAACCTGAACTTGTTATTCTGATTTCCCACTGATATTACAAGAGTAAACAAACAGCAAAAAGGCTACTGTTATCAGGCAGCCTTAATCCCTATCTGCCTTCACACATTTCTCTCTTCCCCCGCCCTCACTACTGCCATCAGGTCCAAAGTTGTTGCATCACCTGCGCTGCATTAGAGGTATGCCACCCAGTATGCTTTCCCACTGAGAATGCCAACTGCATTTATCTATTTATAATTAAAAGACTACAGGGGGCTTTTTGATTCATAGGAATTACAGAATTAGGTTGAAAAAGTTTTGCAAGTTATTCTTACTAGAATTAGACACTATCAGACAGATTTAACTGAGTCAGTGTTTATATTTCATTAGAGAACTTTTCATTTTTTGGCATAGTTTCCCAACACAAGCTTTGCCTTCCAGCATAAGCAGTATGAGTACTAACCTGCATAACAATCACAGATGATGTGCTCAAAGCAAGTCACAGGTCTGATAATGTGGACAGCGGTTCATGGTTTTTGTCTAGGATTAAAGCTTCACACTGTGTTAGAACATTTGGGCTACATTCCTGACATGGAGAAAAACTGGATTTGGTTAAGCTCTCTGTACCTCAGGTTTCTTCTCTGTAAAGAAAAAGCAGGAGCACTGCTATGCTTTAATAAGGCTTAGGTGCAATTTCACAAAACATGTCACACAGTCTAATTACACACTTCTGCCAAAGGGACAGTCCCTTTTTCCCCCCTCCCAGCCCCAGCTGCATGTTTCTGCCCCTTCTCTCACAGTAGATCTAGCAGTCACGGCACTGCATGGTGGGTCAGATTTCTGTGTTTTCATGACTAATCTCACAATCCCAGCACTTCTTGATCAATGCAAGGGAAGGAGCAGGAAGGCCCAACTAGTGGCTGAGGTGTGCAGAGACTGGAATCTCCCCATTTGGCAACAGCCTACAGATCCAATTATTTGGCTTATGAAACTGCAGCCTAAGTAGTTAGAAACTCTGTGATCCCAGAGAGAGTGTCTTTTTGCATATGCAAAGTGTATCTCAAAGGCTATACTTTCTTATTCATCTGTTTATCACACTGACATAAGCAGCCATATTATTATATACAATCAGAGCTGAAGTTGCTAAATTAGGTTTTTTGCCTATTGTTCATGAATTCCATATGTTACAGTTAATTTACCTCTTACGCTATAGGTATTGTCTGGTTTGTAAAAAGCCCGTATGATTTCTTCAAAATACTAAAAAAATAACCAACAATAGGAAGGCAAGAAAGTTTGCTGATAAACACGGTTTTTCAAGGAGGTTGAGACTAAAACACACACACTGAAAGAGCACAATATTACATTATGAAATAATAGATTAAATCTTATGCAAATGAATGCAAAGTCACAGTCTAGGAAAAGACAGCCTACATCATATGTAAACAGTAAGGGGTTCTGGTTTAGCTCTCATCAACCAGATAAAGAGATGTGGGATTTACTGTGAATAGCTCCCTAAAAATGCCAGCTCAGTGCTTAGCAATAGTTAAGACAAGAAACAATGTTAGGAATTTGGGATGAGAGCTGGGAACAAAACAGAAGAGAGTACTTACTGCATTGTATAAATCAAGGATGTACCCACATTTTTAATACAGCATGGAGATCTATTCCTGTGCCAGAATATATGTTTAATAAAATTAAATGAGGAACAGAAAAGGGCAGCAGGGATTTTTAGAGATAGAAAACAGCTTCTACATGATAAGCAACTAACTAGATTAAGACTCTTCATCTGAGAAAATAAAAGAATGACAGAGAAAAATCAAGTTATTTTTACATGACAAGTACCTCTCACATGCCTATGTAGTCATCTCACAGGGACTAAAAGATAGATTTGAATAAGAATTAGGCAAACTCAGAAAGTAGGTACTCTGGTATGTATTTGTAGGCATTTCCTATCCTAGGTTCTCACAGCACTTCGCAAACCACAATGAATCCAGTGATAGATGTTTACAGCACTTTTCCTAATCAAACACAAAAAGTATTTTTCCCCTGCTCTGTCCTCCCATGTTATAGTAATCAGTATGAGGTTTTCCTGAATTAAAGGCTGATTTTTTATTTCTGTGCATTTGAAAGTCTTTTATAGTTTCATGCTTTCCGCAAGTTGCCTTTTGGGTTTTGTGCTTACCTTACTATGATTTTATATTTAAGATACCAGAGCCAAGGGCTTTTAAATTCTCATTTAGAAACAACTTACACGTTTTCAACAAATTGATTCCTTGCAGCTAATAGTGCTCTTCTGTTCTGCAGTTTATCCTTCTTTGGTTTGGAGAGAAAGATACTTTCATCTCTTCTTTTTTTTTAATTAGTTGGTAGATTATGTTGAGTCTCTAGAATAGCATCTTTAAACTCTAAACCACCTGCAAGCATTTTATTCTTTTAGCTGTTACTTCAAAATAAAAACAGAGCTTGATGTGCCTAAGAGCACATGGTGAATTAATGAGGGGGGTAGAACAAAATTGAGAGCCAAAGGCTGGCAATCTGTTGTTTCAATATCCAACTATACAACTTCCCCCTGTAATTCTTACTGTATTAAAAAAATAATCTTCACTTCTTGGCAACAGTTATCGTGCAGTTTCACTATACTGCCAAACATTTACAGCTACATGAGATACGCTAGAGTTGAACATTGAAATATTCTTACACATCAAGATTTTGGTTTTGTATTATCGCAGTACAGACCACATTTAAAGCAGAATGTGCATCCTATCGACAGGGTACAACTGGACAGTTCTAGAACTAATTTACAAAGCAGGTGCCTTCCGTTTGTGTAATGGGACTTCTCACAATTTGACTACCACATTCAGAGACATCTGTGAACCAAATTACCAGATTTCAACTTAACATGCATCTCTGGAGTCTTGAAATACAAATCTTAATGTTTCACTGTATGTAGCAAGTAGGTGAAGTATGGTAGAGTTACACAACAAATTCCCACCAAAAAGGTGTATATACAGTTGCTTTGAAATTAATTCTACTTTTACAAAATACAGCCAATATTACAAAGATATTTATCACAGTTTGTCCCTTTTAAGTGACAGCATCTCAGTTAAGGAATTTCAAGACATTTTCATTCCTTTCCTATTTCTGATCTGTGCTGATCTGATTTTGCTCGATTTCCATCCTGAATGGCTGCTCAGTTACCTTCCTCTTAGTCCAGTTACTGAAATACCAAATGGGCAGATTTTCTTTGTCCCAAAAATGTGCCTAAAATGCAGGGTCCTGACTAATTCCAGTTTGACCAACAGGAATAAGTAATCTGTCTATTGATACACATTACTTCCAGTTTAAATCATGCACATCTCCTAATTTGGAAAGGATTTAGGACACAAGATTTAGATCCAGCTCTATTCTCTGAATCCTCCATAGTTGTCAAAATCTTGATCTATTAATCCAGGACTGCCTAGACTTTTTAGAAAAATTATGGCTCACATTTATTGATGCTCTTGTTCCTTCACAGAATCCTCACAAAAATCTGGAGAGTGCATGTTTTGCCTTGCTTGAGCCTTGCTTAATTAAGTTGGATAAACACATGATTGTTTCTCCAACACCCAGAAACTGGAGGAAAAAAATAACAATACGACATAAAAATATTTAGAAAAGTTTCTACAGTGAAGCAGAAATACCATCTGGTTTAATTTGAAGGGTTAAAAAATGGTTCTGTATTTACAAAAATTTTGCAAATACCCTGAAAATCCTTGACAGGTGTATCCTAAAGAAACATCTGTGGTGTTAGCTTCTGCAATAAAGATACATAGAGTATATATAAAGATGGTGGTCTCAGAGTTTTTGTTCATACGTAGCACTTTTCTTGGCAACACAAAGCAGCATTAAAGTGTGCGGCATGTTTTAAAAAAGCAAGATTAAAGCACACAGGATTGTCATCCCAGATTGCTCACCAAAAAAAAAAAAAAAAGAAAAAAGGAAAAAAAAAGACAATAGCTGGGGGCAGGGAGAAGAAAGAGAAATAACATTTTCCCATGCAGGTATTCTGGAAAGTATAGCAGACTCCACCCAACATAGTAAACAGACAGTTTACGGAAAAGCCAGCTAAAAAGAGAAGTAACATGAGGAACTCTGCAGTCAAAAAATACAGAAGTTCACTAACTAAATAAATGTTCAGTGTTAAAATTTATCATCCTGATTCTAGGAACTAAGTGATATGACCACAGGCTACAAAAATAGCCACAGAAGGAGTCACATGGAGTGATGTAATGTGAACGTGGAATAAATCCTTGCTTTTTTTAAACTGAAAAATTTATATTCAGTGGAAGTCTAGGAAAAACACAAACCGACAAAAAGGTTAGCCCTAGTGCACTGAGTCAGGTCAAGGGCAGGATTCATCTGTATGCATTTGATGCTTGCGTTGTTATCCCATGGTAGAAAAAGCTTATACTAACCTTGGCATAACAGTGCAAAGCACGGCACAGAAGTAGTGGATAAGACCATAATGGATAACATTTCTGGAAAAGTTACTCTGCATTAAATGCATCATCATATAGCCACTTAATTTCTTCTGTTCAAGGACAGAAATAGATATGGGAGTGTTGAGCAACCCCATTATGAGATTCTGTCCTTATGGAGGAGGTTCATGACTTCTCCAATATGAAGGATTTTTGGTCTGTTGCTCTTCTACCATATGTTCTCATAAATAAAGGTATCCAGGAAATCTGAGATGCAGCAGAGGGCAGTGGATTGCATTTCAGTTTTGCCAGCCTGCACTCCCACTCCTATAGTAATATGCTCCAGGATAAGGTTTACCAAAGTTTGAAGTCTGAGCAAAAAGACCTTCTTAAAAATGTAATCCTAAAACATTTCTAAGGAAGCCAGAAAGAGAAAATAGAACAAGTTTCAAGATTTCCATTAGAATCTATTAGAAAACACACACCACAGTGCTGAGCTGTGAATGGTTAAAGAAAATTAATAGCTGTATGCAGTGTGCTAATACACTAATGCAAGCAGAGAGCGTCATTCCATATGCCCTGGTGCATGAGATCATTGGCCAAGTGGCTGGATATTTCAAACCACATGAGAGGAGCATTGCTCCTTCCAGCATGGAATACGGCCAGAAAAAAAAAAAAAAAAAAAAAAGGGTTAAAATCTCCTCTAAAAAAAAAAAAAAAAAAAAAAGGGCCCGTCTTATGGCGGCATGGGACTTTCCCGAAAAAAAAAAAAAAAAAAAAAAAAGTGTTAGAATCTCCTCTAAGAAAAAACAAAACAAAAAAGTGGCCCTGCTATGAGCTGCATGTGACTTGCCAGGTCTGTCTTTTAGAACTGGTCTCAAATTTAAGTTAGCCCATAAATAGATTGTGTGTTATCTTCCCTTTCTACCACATCATGACACCATTGAGGAGGTCAGCAACAGACTCATTTGGCCTTGGAGCCTGTCATAGCTTCTGGTTGTTGAAGTTACTCTTATTACCCAGCTCCATTAATTCCAGTTTTCTTTTCTTCTGGAGTACTTGAATATTCAAATGTGATGCTGTATACCATTTAATTCTCTTCATAGAACTAGGTGTTAATAAGGAAATAATGTGGTTTTAAGATAAAATGCACAACAAAAATATATACAACAATATTATAGCAAATCTAGATTATAATGAGCAACAACTACAAAGGCATTGGATTTAAAGCAGTGAAGGGCTCAAATTGTGCCTCTACCAGAAACTACTTAGTCAAGTCACTTAGGTGAGTAACTGAAATACGCTTAAGCAGACGTTAAATGCTTTACTGGCTCTGAGACAAAGTTAAACACAAGAGAGAGATTTTCAAGAATGCCAAAATTACTTTGTTAGTGAAAGTGCCTCAGTTCGAAAAAATTGTGAAGTAGCAAGGCAGTAACAGGGAATATCCATTGATAGCCACCCCTGTAGCTTCAAAATCATTGAATCAAAACTGTGGTATTACACAAAAAAAAAAAAAATGCTGTTTAAGGATTAGATGTGTCCCTTGAGGAAGGTTGTTTCTCCCTACTCAGCTATCCCCAAAAGATAAGGGGATAGCATATGTCATATTATTACCACCATTCTCAAGTTTGCTTGACCTCGAATTCAAGAGGTCTTTCACACCCCACGTTTCACTCTGTCCTCTAATGGGGGTTAGTTCTGCTTCTGTCCGCTGCTTCTAGCAGTACAGAAAGAAGGAAAGCAGCTTTTCAGAAGATTTCTGTCCTGTGGAGGGCTGAAATCCAGAGTGAGGCTGGAACTTCTCATATCCTCACAAGATTGATACCAGTCCTCACCAGACTCACATGATTCAAGGAAGTCACAGGACTTGGAGACACTGAACGAGAAAGACTGAGGTGAAATAGTCAGCTCTGCTGTGAGTTTTGCATATGTCCGTGTACTTGGGCTATGTCTAAAGGGCTCCGAAAGAGCCAGCTCCAGAGCAGCTATAAGCACCTGAGCACTTCTGCCCTTCTGCAGGCTGCTAGCTCACAGCATTTTTACCAGGATATGCTCCAGCTGTGCCTGAAGCAGTACAAAGAGGTTCGAAGCCTCTGGAAGATAGGTCATGCTGCAAGGGCAATCTCAGAGGTTGTCTCTGCAAGACATTAGAGACCATTTTAGTCTGCAATTTTCAGTCCTCCTCTTTGTTCTAACTTTACACTTCCAAACCTCAGTGAGGAAGGATGAAGCAAAGCAAGCTAAACATCACAAGACTCCTGTGTATAAGCATAGTGAGGACTCAGTTCTAATATTTTGGAACATATTTAGAAAATCTTTTGTTCAGTAAAGGTCTGTAGTCTCCTGATGCCTCGATTTTCTATCCTTGAAATGGAAACAGGCATACTTCCCTCCTTCTTCTTTCAACGCTTTCAACTGTTTATGAGGCATCAACATTGGTTATATGACGGACATATTCATTCATAAGCCAGAATTCCTGTTAGCCTTGGACATAACTGGAATACTGACAAGAAAAATATCTCTAATGCCTACTAACACTGGAAAGGTACAAAAACCCGAACCAAACTGTATTGATGAAGAGTGAGAAACTGGAAAACAACAACAAAAAGCCCCTCTAACCCTTTGAAGAGGAAGAAGGATTAAAGAGCATACTAAAATAGAAAACAGAGCTATTTAGTACATAACAGCACTATTTACTACATAAAGTTCCCACTTCAGCCACGAATCAGCTATGTAAGTGTGATTCCACTTCTGGTGGATGAGAGGCAAAGTGCACCATGGAAGCCAGGCAGGAGTAAGCCTTGCTGACGTTCCTGGGCCAAGCAGAGGTAGGTGTCCATGCACAGTAAACTTCACGCCTGTAAGAGAAAGTCCCACCTGCAAATAACATGCTGCTGCTTCATCTGAGGCATCTGCCTCCCTTTGCTATGGGGCATGGGGAACGGAGAGGAAAAAAGACTCTCAGTAACCAGTGGAGAAACTCGTCATAGAAGGGCATGCTCTCCAAAAGCATATACATGCATATCCTTTCCCACTAGGAAAAACTGGTTCTGATTTAAGTTTAATTTTTTTTTTTTGCATTCTTACCACTCATAGCATTTTTATGTTTGTTCTAGGCATCTGTAAAATCTCACATGTCTACCTAGGAAGAGTTTTGCTAGCATGCTTGCAGCATAAACAGCCTGCTTTTGCTGTCCAAAATAAACGGAATCAAAATTAAGAGTTACTCATTTCTCAGCATACTGAGATGACATTATAATATGATGAACATCGCACTTTTCTAGCTAGCAACCCCCTTTTCCCCGTGGCCTGTAAAAGAAGGAAAAAATTAACACTCGGCTCATGTTGCAGTAGTTGCAGAGATCCTCAATCACCCCTCTGACATTACTTTATAGAGGCTATTTGGTCCAAAATTGTGCCTGAGAAGTATCAAATGCAAATGCCGTCACAAATCAGCAAGTTCCCTAAAGCATAAAGCTGATGACCACTTTGTTTCCAAGCCGTCCTCTGACATGCAGTTTTCTCTTATTTTGACTCATCTAGTCTTTAGTGGGGAGGACAATTAAACACTCTCCAGATATAACATCCCAGGAGTTCTGGAGAATAGCAAGTAGTATTCCTTACAAATCTGTTTTGAAAACGTGTGCAGACTTCCAGTGGGAGGTTTAAAATAAAAAGTTACGTGGCAACAACTGATCTTGAATTCTCTGGCCACATACAAGTTTTTGTTTGCATTAATCTTCGATCTCCTGAAGCCAGTCGTATAGCAACTACTCAGTGTTTAATCCTGCAAAGGGAAATTCTTCCACATGTCATTAGTGGTATGGTTCATCCACGATATAATCTTGGGCTGGCTTGAGGAACAGACTATAGTCCCTGACCAACTCCTTTGAACTTTGACAGTACAGTGTTATTAATTCTCATGATTCTACCAAGAGTAGAATGATTCTCTCCTGTAACCTAGCCAGTCTTTTGGAAATCCAGCAGCTCCAGCTCTCACATCATTTTCAGACCTGACTGTGGAAATCTCCTTTGACTATCAGCTACTCCCATCTCCCAGGGTGCAGCATCTAGGTCATTGCTTCACAAGGCAGATGGACCTTTCTTTCTCTCCTTCGGTACCCAATATGATTTTTTTCAGCTGAGGTTAAATGGGAAGCAGAATCATTAATGCAGCCCTCGTAGGGAGAGAAGAAGCAGAAAGTGTCCAGAAGTCCAGGCCAGCCCTCATTCCTTCTCCCTACCGTTCCTGCAAATGGTGGGTCATCTGGGCTTTGCTCTCCGTCTCAGTGTGGAGGTGGGCTGAAGAATGCTTGGGATTTCCTCTCTTTGACTGGAGGACTCCAGTCTAGAAGCTGTCACAAGCCTGTGGTACAAGCAGATGCACACCGCTACCCACGAGGAACAGAAATGTAAATAAGGGCATCAAAACTATGATTAAATGAAAGCTGGCTACCATAAGTATTGATGAAGGTCGTTGTCATCAGGTGGATCACTAACTGATGTAAGCAGGTAGGGTGGTGGAACAGAATGTCGGGCGTTACTGGAAGCCTTTATTATCAGGCAGTTTCAAAAGTTCCTGTACCCTGAAGGCAAATCACCTTCTATACATTCAGGAGAACTGGCAACGTTACAGACTCAAGTTCAGAGTGCTCGGGATAATCAAATCAATCAATACATACACACACACTCCATATGCTTTTCTTGGTTTTGTTGTTGCTGTTGTGGGAGTTTTCTTCCTCAGGTATTTTGGGATCCAGCCTGTGCTTTTTGAGGTTAATTCTGCAATACCAGCACCAAATTTATAGTCAAAGATACTCTCCAGCTGTTCAACACTGGGAGCCTATGCATAGCTAGTATAAAGAGTGCTAGCTGAAGGTTAAGTAATTGAAATACAGAAAGTGGCATGAAGTCATAGACATAAAACTCAGTCACTAAGATATAGGAAAATAATTCAGGAAACAATATACATATTTGGCTTGGGTTTTTTCTTTCCCTCCTCCCCCCAAAAAAGAAAGGTTTCATCTCTCCTTTGTAGTGATGCCTCCAAGACAAGAACATGAGGGGAAAAGAGAAAATGAATTATGATCCGTTCGTTTTCCCATCACAAAGCATGCTGGCGAGGGAGGAATCTGGTCTTTTAGATTCTACTTCGTATGAAAGGGGATGGTGCTAGGGGAGAAAGAGTTCACTGAAAACCCTTGAAAAAGTGAGGGTTGCTGTGCTGCTGTATACAAAAGGCTTAAGTTGGATGCTTCTGCTTTAAAGAAAGTTAGTCCTCTGCTACTAAAGCTTACTGAATAATTCAACTACATAAACCTATTCACAGAGCGAGCTGCAAGTTCGACATACGTGTATATTAGCTTTCTTCAGGTTTTACATTTTTTACTACTTTTATCTCAAGGGAGGAATCCAGGCTTATTTAAGCTGTAATGATTGCTCATCTCCTGTTTCCTAGCTTGGGTCCTGTAACAGTGCAACTGTATTTGGAAACTGCAAAACAATTCTTTCTAGATTAGAAGTTACTTAATCATGGGGTGGACGTGTTTTGAGGAGACCCCCCTAGGAGGCTTTAGAGGGCAAAGCCAAGACCATTTTTGCAGCTTGTCAATAAAACAGAACAAACATTACGGGTAAAGTCTCTTATCTACAGGTCCTTAAGTTCTGCCGTAACCAAGTTGGACACCCAAACCCAGCTTTGGTGGCTGGTTTACAATAGGTCTTTCAGTCTCTCCTGATGGAACTGGTTTACTTTGTATAAATACACATGAATAGGAGCAAAATCCTGGAACTTATTTTGTTCCAAGCAGTTGGCCTGCATTATTTGATAATTTGGAACGAAGGGATGTCTCTCCTCTAAACCAGAAACTTTGTCTTGGAACACTGAAATCTTTCCTGACAAAAGCTGCACCAAAATAAATTCTGTTTCCGTGCAAAATTTTTGGCTTCGAATCTAATTTTCCAATGAAAAAGGATTTTGTTGAAAGATTCTTGATGAGTTCTCTTTCTGAACAGATACATTTTGAGTAATCACTGTGGAGGACAAGGAAATACTTGAAAATCATGAGCTTCATCAGTGACATCCAACAGATGCATTTTTGCATAAGTAATTAACTTGAAAGAAATACACATAAGCGTTCTCTACTGGTTTGCAGTTATTTTCAGGGGATAGCGAGTAATATAACACTGCATCTGAAAGCAGCTGCAATTTATAGATGAGTAATCTTTGCATATGAATAGATTTTGATCTGTGTATGACTAATTTCTACTTCTCCTGAAACAGATTAAACATTTTTTGCTTCCTGTTAGAAAGCAATTACAATTTATTTGGGCAATTGTCTTCTTTTTTTTCCCCGCTTGAAAGAAATACTGCATTTGTCAATATTGAACACTACAGATTGGAAGCTGTATTTCATTCTTAACTTGTTCCGTTGCTTTTGATACTACCCAACAAATTCCATTGGAGCAGAATCTTAAGGCGCATCAAGTGATAATTTATGGGACCCTAAGCAGTTAAATTATATGAACACA
Organism: Phaethon lepturus; assembly: GCF_000687285.1. Taxonomy (NCBI): domain Eukaryota; kingdom Metazoa; phylum Chordata; class Aves; order Phaethontiformes; family Phaethontidae; genus Phaethon; species Phaethon lepturus. The sequence continues at coordinate 21,542 of NW_010548352.1, forward strand.
AGAGAATCTGAATGTTTTGAATTATCTTTGTGCTTACTTCAAACCAGATACATAATAAGTTTTTTTTCATTCAAGTACGTACAATATATGCTACATTGCAAGAGAAGATGTGATCACGATATATCCATGCCAGCTTTAGTATAGGTAGAACAAGTGAAAATAACAGCGGAAGTAAGTTATTATGGATGTCAACCTAGAAAGCAACTTTAATATATACATATTCCCTGGGGGCTACTGTAAGTGTTTATGCTTAAGATGACTCCAGTCAGTTTTATTGACCTTTAGGCATGTAACAATGTCAAAGAAAGCTACGCCTACCGGTCCTCTAACACAACCTTCACTGAGAGTGTTGATATACCCTCTGTATGTCACTCAAGTACAACATTTGAAGAGGTTTGATGTTTATGGTGTAGGAACTGTTCGAGAAGCTACTGCTAATAGATTTTACTGGCTATTTCAATCTCTGGGCATAGTTACTGGCACTAAGATTTCTGAAATACATTTTTCGTGGATAGTCTCTGGTCACCATTTGCACAGAAGTTACTGTAAACAAGATAAGCATCACTGTAAATACCCAGTTTCTCAATAATTTTTCCCTCCTCTAGTGGAAGACTGACTTGGATATTCTATATCTTATTGCTACAGTATAGATATAGGGACCACCAAAGCTCCGTTACCATGGCCAGTACATTTTTGTTTCCCATCTGGCCTTTTTTAAACAACAGCACAACATGGATGTAAAAGCTACCAGTACTGCATTAAAATTTCCACAACTGTGTTGGAGAGAGCTGTGAAATACTGCATTTTGCGTGTTGAATAAGAAAAATAATTTTAATCCGCTGGTAGTTGGACACACTTAAGCAATGAGATCATATCTTTTTATAATCTCAGAATTTAGTGTGTAATTCAAACCAGGAGATCAAAAAAACCCAACGGTCTTTGAAGACAAAATGTCTCTTTTGAGTACGCTTCAACTCCCATTTGGATATACAGGATACAGAAAGGTGGGACTTGGTGCAGTTTGTCATAATCAAAGGGGCAGGATGCAGCAGCATAAGCGACATTTTTCATATAAATTGGTAGTTAATAATATAAAGGCGTGGTGGGTGTGGAAAACAGGACGAGAGACGAACACTAGATGAGAAGTATTAGTGTGAAGGCTACACTGGTACTTCAAGCACAAAGCATTCATTTCACCAAACTCTGTGTCAAAGAATGATGGTCCTACTGACTCCACGGTTCATCTCTAGTATCTTTGTCCACAGGAAAACACTATAGTCAGTAATCTGTTTCCTTTACAGTGATCCTGATCAGAATGAGTGCTTATGTGCCATGGCATCTACTTAGACTTAATAAAAGTGGTGTAACGACCAAATTTAAATCCAGACAATTGTATAAACAATATTGCACAAGTTTCTGATTAAGGCCTAAATGTGTAAAACTTGGCTCTGCTTTATGTAACAGTTCTTCTGCATTAGCCCGCACTCAAGAATTTGAGTAATTCTTTGGTGAAATAATAAATTTTCCACAAGCCCTTGTTAGCAAATAAACTTTGAACAGAAGTAGCATACGCTCATGTGAGTTAGAAATTCAGATTCATCAGCTCTTTAAACAATATCAGTTGCTTGCATTCTCCTGAAGGAAACAGGCTGTCGTGGTATTCTTCCAGCTTTGCGTCTGTAGGGAGAACTGGGTCAAAGAAAGGACCAGAAAAAGGTAGGCAAAGCATGTATTTTGGGTTTTGAGGCTTTGAGGAAAGGCCTGGGAGCTTTTGGCAGATATGTGAAGGAATCCAAATGCAAAGCCTGTGAAAGAAACCAGATTCAGAAAGGTGCTGGAAAACACTTTGTGGGAGGCATTCACTCGCAAGATCGGAGAGAGCAATTAAATCCAGGAGGCTGGCAGGGAGACTGGGGTGGGTGGGTCAGGTGGAACTGAATCAGGTTTTGGTGGTGTTTTTCACAGCACTACACAGAGCTGGTTCTTACAGCTTCGTTCTGGTGAATGGATGTGTCATTAATCAGCAAGACAGGATACTATAAACTTCATTTTGAAATTGAGGGCTGCCTATCTGCAAAAAGGTGGCTATTATCATCCCTCTCTTTTGTAGCCAGAGGAGACGGTTCCTTTGCACGGCAGCCACTTTCTACAATAAGATGCTCAGGTTGCATCTGGTTCAGTTACTCTCTTATATCCCTTGGCTACTATTTCCTTCTGTGCAGTAGAAAGTAGCAACAATGTGAAAAACAACATAGGAGCAGGACACTTTTAACTATCCTAATGCGATCTGAGAGACCTGTGTACTAGAAAGTGCTCAGAGAAAGATTCTCCTATGGATAGACTGGAGAAGCGATTTCCCTTGCGTTCACTCACATACCCAGATGTGTGTAGTTTTGTGTATTCTAGACAGATTTGAACGCCTCTTAAAGAATTTAATCTTGTGTAAATCTAAACATAATAATTTAATAATAATGTAGTGTATCATTAATTTGAGCATTCTTACCAGTCTTTCAGATACGGGTTCCTTCAATTACGTTAGGAGGAAGGAATGATTATCAAATCTGTATTTTTTTTTAATCTCAGCACATAGGATCATCAACTTCTGTAATGAAATCTAGTAGTATTTTCTCAGGAATAAAATTGCTACAAGAATCCCCTGCTGTACATGCCTGTACGCTCCCAAACCATCACCCACCATTCACAGTATAGGGGTGGAAACTTTGATGGGAAAGACTTAATCTGAGCAGAGGAAGATAAAATAGCCAGTTAGGCTGCACCTCCATTAGTCTGCAAACTAATTGCAGGCATTGTGTAAATTCCTGAGTTCTGGTTGCTGGAGTCAGTGTTACCACACAGGCTTCAAGATCTGCATCCTTATAAAGTATTTCTAAACAGTATTTATTTAATGTATTAGCTGAAGACATTAGAACGGGGCACAAACTGTCACAAGGGTCTCTGAAATACCTTGTGGAAGCAAAGAATTAGAGCTGTCTCCAGTCCATGTGTAAAATTAGTTGTGGTATTTAAACACTTTTCACAACTAATGTAGTACCAATTTATCATACATTAAATGCTTAGCTCTCTCAGGATAGTGACCATATATTTTTGTACTTAGTGAGCAATACATCATATACTGTTCAAAGTAAAACCATATCCACAATTTGAAACCCTTGCTCATGACAAAACAAGATTTATAAAGGTATGGCCAACTGTAATATATAATCTGAAGAAGACCAGAGCTGCTTCTGCACCTTGAAAACATTATCTTTGATTAAATAGTGATTACAATCTTCCCTCAGATAAAAAAATAATATATATGTGTGTATATATTTATGTATATAATTTCAAAATCAAAGCCTTGTATATACTGCATCTTCTTCTGCATGTCATCTGATGGCATTGGGAACAGATCCCAACATCCCAGAATGCAGCTTGGCAGGTAATAGTCTCCTCCTTATAATAGGCTTTCTAATTGCAATGCATTTTTTTCCCTTTTGAACTAGCTAACTAACCTGTAATTTTTCTTGGTGTCTGCCCAAAGCTAAATGAGGTATCTGATACACCCAAGGAATTCCTCATCTGCTACAGGTGACTTCAGATTGGGAGTTGCCATCACCAAATAAGAATGCATCTACATGTAACCAGGTTTCAGTAATATCCCCAGGCAAGACAGCTCGCTCATGCTTCCATTTTTATACCGTTTGTTAGTTCTTATAAGAACAGTGAAGCCTGCATGCAAGTCTCCTCCCCTGAGCTCCAACACAAGGTTGAAGCTGAGAGAGATTCCGATCATTGAGCAAGTATTGACTTGATTTAATAAGGCAAGAAGAACCTGAACAAGCAATTGCAATTGCTGCTGCTACACACTAGCTTCAGGTTCTTAGCAATTCAGCAGATCAGCAGTGAGTACGCTCAAGCTTGACCCACTTTTTCTTCCCCATTTTGAAAAATCTGGGTTATTCTTGTTATTTTGCATTTGGCACTTTGCGCTTAGGGAAATGCATTACAATAAAGCATCTCCCACTGTCACACTTTGAAAAGATTCTGCTATTAATAGGTTTAGCTGTTAATAGTCAATGCATATGTAAAAGTGAGGCTGCAGAATTAAATGCAAATTAGCATGCAGTGATAATGGGTCTACAGCAGAAAAAAAAAGGGCTTGAACTAAAACACTGGCTCTTCTTCCCTTTCCTCATTTTGAGAAATACTGAATTTTGCCCCGCCTCATGTTCCTTCAGCTGTTCCTATAGTATCTTCCTCCTGCTTGGCATCCTGAATAGCAGATAAGAGACTTACTGTCCTTACCAGCTGTCTCCTTTCTCCAGATAGTGGTTGCTGGGTGGCCTACTTGTCTGTCAGTGGACAAAAGTCTGCCCTCACAATTAGAGGGTAACCATGAGAGAGTGGAACTGCTATCGTATTCTTTCTTCAGCTGTTTTCTCTCTCGAAAATCTATGTTCTGCAGTGCAGAAATCTCATGGACTTCTCCTTTCTGCAAAAGCAAAAGGGAGGCAGAAAGGTTGCTGTCTTTCTTTTTATTTTTTATCATGCCCATTCTTTCATTGTGGCCTCTGCCTTGTTCCACATGTGGAAAAGTAGACAAGAATCCTGAGAAGAGTATAGGATAAAGACAGACCAGGCTTTTCACTCAATACCCGTGAGCTTTGGGTAGAAAGTAAGTCAATTCTCTTGTGGGGAGATGAACTGTTTCCCTAAAATGTTACTCATCTGGTGTACTGGGTGAGTTAATATTGCACTAGAAATACACAGCCCTCCCCCAGTAAACCATTTCTTTTTATTTGTAGTCAGTCATTAGGCCCTGGTGTAGCGTTGTTTGGCTTCTGGACAATCCTTTTTTTGTACTGCTAGCAAGCCTCCACTTACCAATGCAGGCGTTTATCCATACAGGTTCAAATTAAAAATTACACGTTGCGTGTAAGCCACATGTAAAACCCTGTAGTGAAGAAGCTAGATTCAGAAATTGCCTTTCTCTAAAGCATGAAGCCCTTTCAGCACACAGGTAAACTTAATGAAATTCTTCTTTCATATTTCTGGTAAAACATTCACCTTCCTAAACCATGCTTCTCATCAAGAGATCAACTACTTTTACTTATATCTTCAAGTGTATTTTTTAAAGAAAAAGTCTGAACTAGACACCAGAAAAATCAGTCCCAAGGACGGGAAGTTTGGCTTTTGGAAGGCACAGAAAGTACAGGATTTATAATAGAAAGTCTGGGATAGCCTTTACTCTAGATAGCAGCACTGCTTTCTCTGCCTGAAGTTTCAAGCTTCGGTATCCAAAACTCTTTCATGTCATTTAGTTCTCATAACTACAAGGTTTGTTTCAAATCCACTACAGATTTCCTAACAAAAAAGGTCGAGTAATTTTCCATATGAAAGTTGGGGAAAGATGCTCAGTTTTAGCCAGCATTTTAGATACCACTGAATTGGTAGACAAACAGATTAAATTCTAGTTCCCTAGTAAAAATTGTAAATTTATTCCCATGTATGTGATAAGAAGGAACTCAAGTAAAAGTGAGAAAAAATAAGCTGGTGGTTGGGAAAACTTAGTTTTGGTTCAGCTTAAGAAAATACTGTCCTGGTATCCTTAAATTCATGTTTTTAGTTCAAGCAATTTTTCTCTATTGGGAGTTCACACTTGGATTATAAATGATACACCACACGTGAACAGTGGGAAGCAGGCTGTGATTCAGGAACCGCCTCTGACATAACATGCCCGGCTTGGAAGAGCTTTCAACACGAGTTGACATGTTTGGGACCTCTGCTTAGGAACAGTTTAAGTCCTGCATTGTCCACCTGCAGGTTCCCTGTTTTTAGAAAGAACCAAGGACATTGTCGATCCAGAATCATCTGTTTTAGACAGCTTGTTGGCAAGGGTCTCTATGAGATGATTCTTTATGTGTGTGGTGCTGCTTTGATCGGCACGTGGATACAGCGGGAAAGTAAAAGATTGTAGCTATGTGGGTAGACATTTTACAAAAGCAAAAACAACCTACCGGTGCAGCTAAAAATACCTCTGCGTAATATTCAGCCAGTTAGTTACAAATGCTAGTAAAGTCGCAGTGTCAGAGGGTGTGAATCTGTCATCATTTAGCAAAATTATTTATTCTGTTTTTTCCTTTAATACAATTACTTCAAACTATCGCTATGTCAATAATGACATACTGTAAAAGATGGAGATTTGGGGCTTGGCTTTTATAGTGTGGTTCAGCTTTTAGATTTTTTTCCCAGACTTCTGTGTACACAGTTTTATTTGTATGCAAACAGTATTTGTCCAGGTGTCTATCAGGTGTTTGGGGCATGCAAAACCAGGGCTTGCCAAAACTTTGATTTTTTTTTTTTTTTTTCCTTTTTTCTTAACCAAACAATCATTTCACATACCAGAGTGTTTGGGCACCAGAGGGATGTGTTCTTCCATTTCAATAGTAGCCCACATTCCTCATGGAACTACTTATGCTTTCTTCTTGTGCTGCAAATGAATAAAGGCACAAGATAGAATGGAATAAAACCTCGTGACAAAATTCTGGAATCTCCCTCTGCTGCCTCCAAAGTAAAAAGGTTTCTGTCTTAACCCCCTGACACTGCTACCTGATACCTTCCAGGGTCACAAAAGCTGATTCTCACCAAATGTGAGGCAAGGGGAAAGAGCGATCTCTGGTTGGAAATATTCAAAGGAGGGAACAAGCTAAGGATCCTCAGACATGAGGTTCTTGAAGCGGGGATTTCTGTACACCTGCTGGAATCAAAATAGGCAAATACTAAATTTGAGTATCAAACTGAATCTACTTGTATTCAGTTGACTGTAAAAGTTAATATAGTTCTGAGTATCAAAATGAACAGGTATTCCATTAAACTTCCAGTGCAGTATGATTAAAAATGAAATAAAACCAAGCCCGTCTTTTGTGGGAGAGCTGTACAAATACAAGAGACTTGCAAGGATCAGTTCAGTGGCAAAGGGAACAGAGTTCGTTTTCTTGCAAATGCTGGTCCATCCTTTGGCTTTGCATGCAGCTACTGCTCTTATTTATAGGTATGGCACCACTACCCTCGTTTGGCTTTCCCAGTAGGAGTAATAGAGTATCTTTGTGCTTAGGAGGAAAAGTAAAGTCAATATTCTCATGTTCCCCCACCTAGAGAGAGGTACTGGAAGGAGAACAGAGCACCCCAGCACATGGCACTACTATAGGAACATGCAAAAACCAGAAAAAAGATAGCGTTCAGGTTTCAGAAATGCAGTAGGTAGCAACCGCATCAACTACAACAACAGAATCCAGACTAGCTAGCAGCTGAGGGAGTGCTGACTTAATCATGGTATGCAGAGTAGATAGCCAACGGTATTAATCTAACATACTGTGAATGCCCAGAATACTCATCCCAATCTTTTTGCTTCGGATTTTGAAGAAGTATGGGATACCTGCCAATGAAATGAAATACAGCATAGCTTTGGAGCTTAGAGGGGAAAAGTACGGTAACCTAACATTCTGGGGGAAAAAATCTTACTACATTTTCATTTTGTTATTCTTTCTCCTACTGATTAATGGTAATTGATTAATGATTTGGATTCAACTGAATTGGAGTTGGGAATATAACTAGACATTCCTATTAACTTGTAAACTCCTTCTTCAAAGCAGATGACAAACAATATGTGCTTCATTGTCAAACACAAGCATGTGTCACTGCCAAGAAAAAGGACACTGGGCAAAGAGGTTCTGATGGCTATTGTTTGGCACAGGTCTGTGTTTGGAACAAAAATGCACTTCCAGTCATTTGGGTGTGGGGCTTTTCATGGAACAATCTTGATTAGCTTGCTTTCCTAAGGAGAGGAAGCTTATGTAATGGTTCAGTCTATCTCTCGCTCCAAATTTCAAACATATTTGACAGATGAGCCAAGGTCTCAAAAATAATTAAATTTCTACAAGTTTCTTGGAAATCAGCAACTGAAGACAGAAAAAGGAACCATATTCATTCCCCAGCTGAAGGAACAAAAGAACTTGCTCCAGCAATCATTCTTTAAAACCAAGCATTGTACGTCGTACTGTTTACTATAGCAGGCAGTCACAATTTACCTAAAGCTGAATTGGCCACAGTATGTGAGGTTTTTGCCCTGTGGGGGTGACACTGAAATGAGAAACACGGTTAACGTATCCTTATTTATTATCGTAGGGAGCAAAGGTGCTTTATGGATGAGACCATATAAATCTGTAGTGAAGCTGCTTTGGTTGTGCTGCTCATAGAGCAATGTTGGGTTTTTTCTTGCAATGTGCTCTAACGTTCAAAACACAATAAGCATAGTCTTCTTGTTCTTAAAGAAGCATGGAACAATACTCGACAAATTGTACCATAGCTGAGGCACCAAATAATTAAAACGCTGGGTGGAAGTATACACACCATTTTGGGCCTTGGCTAGAGGACATGGTTTATTTCACATATGCATGGGCAGGGATGGGTAATAACTTTTGATCTGTGTCTCCAAGGTCATTTATATTGACCCATGTTGCCAGAGAATGAGAATCTGAACGTAGCTGCTGAAGTGGCAATATGTTGACTCAGATTTTTCTGAGGAATAAAAGCGATAAAAAGCAATGATACAACTGTGCAGGAAACTTTGTCCAAAATCATAAAATGTTTAACTTTTTTTTTTTCCTTATAGCACAGCTCTGTCTGTGTCATTCCTTTTTCATTTGTTGTTCTCAGCCTGGATTCCTTAGATAACTTTGCTAGAGACTTGAGTTTTGCTGTAGATATGGAAAACTGCCTAGAAGTTTTGCTCCTTGATTGTTCTGGCTGCTTTCCAGCCTCAATAATACTCAAGATGCAACACATTCAACTTGCTCCAGCAATCATTCTTTAAAATAAGGCAAAAAATAAAGGACACCGTACAAAACGAACTCTGCTGCTGCTTTAGTTAATGACTTCAGAAAGCAGCAAAAGTGAGTTGTGACCTGGATCTTCGGAGGGCTAGTCCCAACTCCGGTATACTGGACCTAAAATACAGGAACAGGTAAAGGCGGCCGGGTTAGCGTAGAGGTCAATGAACATTACTGAGTGCTGCAGATCTTGAATTACTAACGTTTCTATGACCATCCAATAACAAAAGACTTTTGATAGCACACTGCAGTCTGTGCACTCACTTAAAGCGTTCTCAGTGCCAGTCTGGCCAGCACTTGCTGCTGACCATAGTGAAAATGCATGTGGAGACACCTGGGTTAGACAACTCTGTTAACAAAAACTTAGCTGACTTCTGTGAAACATTTATGGCTACATACAACCAAAAGAAAAGGTACAGAATAATAAATGGAGCTACGTGAAGCATATAAAGGCAGTAAGCTAGATTTTAAAGCTGTCTGAGAACATGGCACATAATATACACTATACATCCAAGTGGTGTAGATAACCATGCCCACTTTACATTTCCAAAGATAAAATCTGGTTTTCTGTTGCTTATTAGTTTGCCAGCAGATTATTTGGACCGTAAATTTTCATGCTGGGTCTCTGCCCTAAGGTGTCATTGTGCGTGTGTCCATATGGATAAAACAGCAACAATCAATTGCTCAAGAAGGAAAAATTGTAGATTTTACTCTGTTAAGCATTTTCCAAATATTTCTTTGAAGCTGTAGTGTGCCCAGCCTTTCAAACAAGTACTTCATATTTGGTGATTTAGTTGCTTTGGTTAAGGATGTGTCTATTGATGTCTTGTAGACTGATAAAGTTCCCCTTGCTGGAATAAAACACAGGTTTTATTTACAGGCTGAATCACTTGTTCATTTACAGCAAACCGAGATAATTAACAGCAGGCCCTTCTACATGGGCTGCAAGGGGCCGAGACTGCGCCTGTTATCCTTTCTCATGGTGGAGAGAGAGTGTAAGTGTTGAAGCCCTGAAACTTAAAACATCTGTATCAAACCTCTGAAGAAACTTTTGCATGTTCCCCAGAGCACACCCCATGATCACTGTTTGTGCTTTCAGAGACGTGCAATAAAGGCAGAACACAACGCCCAGACTTTGCATGAGACTTCTAATACATTTACTCTTTACTTAGAAGGGACATCAGAAAGGAGATGGAGAAAGAAGAGAAGTGATATTCCTATCACTTGGTTGCCTCACTACATTGAAGCAGGTCTGGGACTGTGCTAAGCATCTTTCAGGTTTCTACAATTCCTTTCTCCTGATCTTGACCTTTCTTCAGAACTTTATCTTTCTGATGCTCCTAAACATAAGTTTATTTCGACATCATTCTGTCCTACCGTTACACTGGATCTTTCTGGTACAAAAGCCTGCTTGTACAAAAGCTGCCTATGAGCTTCGCTGAGTCTGCGTAGGTTCCCTCACCGCTAGTGAAACTGCGTGTCCTTGAGCAACTTACTTAGCTTCTACCTCAGTTCCCCATTTTGGAAAGAGGAATTGGTATTTCATGTCCCCTACCTTTTGTCTTGACCTCTGTTTCAGTTATAAGAAAAGGTAGGGTAGGGTTTTGTACAACACATGCAATAACTTATTTTTACTGAGTGGTGAGAGGAAGGATTTCACAAGAACGCGGACACACAGAGGGAGAGAACCTGGACACACACAAGGCTGAGGGAGTTAAGAGAAGTTACAATTCTGAGGCAGCTGAAGCATTTAAGAGCCAGGCAGAAACTCCAGACCTTCCTGTATGCTGAATGTCCTGGCTGACGTAGGCTTTGATAAAGGAGGATATTACTGCTTTTCTTGCGACTTCTGACCTGCTGCCAGATATTGTCCAACTGTGGACACTCATGAAAAAGCTCAAGATTTTTTTTTTCTATCAGAGGATATGAATGACTGTTATTGCCTTAAAATGAATTCCAAATAGCTGAAATGTATTAAACCTCAGACTACCTAGGAAAAAAACGTAAAACCTAAATCTTTGAGGGTGAGTTTGACAGTTTTCTGTTCTAATGAGAAATTCAGACTATTCACTCACCTTTATTAAATAGAGACTTCAAAGGATTTGTTCTATAGCTGAAACAATAATTAGATGAGGTATCACAGGAGCCCAGCAGGGCTGAACAGCAAGAAGGTGAACCTCTGCTATACGGGTACAATGCCTGGCTCAATGGGGTTCGGATCCTGCCTCAGCCTTCTGGCTATTTCATAACGGCTGTGAGTCCTCACACAAACTCTGCCTTGAGTTACGCTAAATCAGACTCACCGAGTTGGTGAGTTGCGTAGGATAATAGAGCCATGTGTTTAGTTCCTTTGTACTCGCAGAATCTCTCACTGTAAGGTGCAGTTAATTGGCTATTAAGCTGCAAACCTGATGTGCTGCAAAACTAGAAAGGAATCTGCCGTGTTCATATACATAAGTAACAGGTATTTTGCATATTTATGTTTAGGTGGTTTTTGTTTAGAACGCACGCAGCCTGAGACACAGTGAAACAGCTTCAACTGCCTGTCTGATGGTTCCATTAGCTTTTCCTCTGCTGTAAATTAAAATACGCAGGTCCAAATTTGTTCTACAAAGTTGATGAACGAAATGAAGAAATGTCAATTAGCAGTACAGTTTTTTAAATATTTGGATTGTGTCTTTTAAATTTTCATATGTTATTATAACATTTCATTTTAGCTATACTATTAAAAAAACAATTAACTTGCATAAAATGCTGCATGTGAAGTACTTTCAAGGTCACGCAGTTGGAACAACAGAAGTTTTGTCTTAGCGTGTCTGAAGGAATCCCAACAAAAATGCCCATGCAGTTTTAAACATCCACTTAATACTGGCAGGAGGTCACTTCCAGGTTTCTTTAGAAAGCAGCGTGAGCGACTGTACTTAAGATCAAGAACCACAACAAATCTAAAAATTGCATAACACACAAGGCCAAGGAAGTCAGGTGTTGAGTCCTATTGCTTCATCCACTGCAACAGACTCCGTTGCAGCAATGCGTTGAGAAACCGAAGTAAGAGACAAGTCATTGCAATATCTCAGCAACATGAAACGGGGCAGGTTCGGGTACACAGGGCTGAACTTACAGTTTAGTATGAAGGAGCAGAACTTCACAGCTCTCACAAGTGTTAATGAGTCCCATGACTAAACTGTGGCATACTTGGAAAACGCAATCCATAATACATATAATCTCAATCATCATTTGGAAACTTCTGACCTATATGCAAACTTCCAAGGAGCTACCGCTGCAGATACACTATCACTGCAATTACGGGTAGCCATGGAGCTCTAGTACTGTGTATATATAATACATTGTTATGCAAACACATATCTACTTTTAAACCTCAGTTTCACAGTTATCATGGTTTTAATTTCAAAGCATCAAAAAGGAGGCAGAAACAAAGTCTCCTGCAAATAGACCTTGATTAAATCTAGAAAAAAATTTTCACAAATGGTTCAAACACAGGCAGTCTGAAACCCTAAAATGGAACTGTGCTGGTCAGGAAAGGACAGTCACAACAAACGTTGCACTTAAAAACGCAGTAAAACTTAATTCTTGTGCTGGTTTAATATTTAAATAGGAAAAGACACCTGCAAAGATTATTAGATTTTGCCTCAGAAAATGAGGAGATTCCCACCACATTCTTCATATGAAACTCATAAAATGCCCCTAGAACTAGTACTTGGGCTTTTCTATCTGATCTCAGACTAACTAATTTAACCTTGTGAAGCAGGTCCAGCAAGTATTTAATCCTGACCCTTTAGCCTGGATTCACAGATTCACTAATCTTCACTAATCACGGAAGATTAGTACAATAATTTTTACTAATTGTAATTAGTACAATAATTTTTTCCTAGTACTGTACAATTCAAAGCGCTGCAAAAGCTGTGAAAATAATATCCCCCCACCTCGTCCCCTCGGAGACTCACCAGAGCCTGAAACTTCTTCCCACACCCAGCTAGCCTGCTGGCACCATCAGCAGCGTTTTTGATCCGAAGGAGAAATCCAAAGGCTGAGACCCTGGCTGGGAGGATGTGTGCAAACAGAAACCAAGCGCACCTGGGGTTAACCGTTCTTAGGGAGAGCAAAGGCAAGAAGCTGAGACCGTCGGGACGATTTGCCTTTCCAAAGGCTCTAACGCATTCTTCGAGTTAGCAGAAATACCTGGACCCACGGGCTGAACTCTTTGAGTGTCACATGGGTGACAGAGCTAAAAAAGGCAAACCCATACGCTTAATTTAAACTGCCCCCATATCTTAGTGTTTTCCCCTGAGACTGCTTATGTGCCTCTTCCAAACTTTTCTACAATTTCCCTGGAATCTTAATATCCCCCTCTCTTTGGCTTCATACTTTTTCACTCTCTTATTTTTAGATTCAGTATTTCACAGTGGTCTGTAGAGTCTGCTTGACGCCAGCAAATGTAACTGGATCCCAAGTCCCTGCAAGCCAGGAATTGCAGCCATGATCAGCATGCTGCCGAGAGCGCAAAGCTTGGCACTGGTCAGAAAAACCAGATAGTCTGAATCCTCTATTTCTCCTAAGACAGGGCTTGGGAAGGGAGGCAAGAAGAGTTCATCAAAATGTAAAGAAGAGCTGGGAAAGGTTAGAGGTAAGTAAATAGAAATCAAAGATGCAAGCAGGGCTGTTCTACAACACATTTGTGTGACCTGACTTCCAAAAGCAAGAACAGGGACTTACAAAAAAACAGAGATATTTCATTCTCTAGTAACCTAGTAACAGGACAGGCATGCACAAAGCAGATTGGCTTTAAAAAAGGCTTGTGTCAGCAAGGTTGACTTTAGTGGAAAAAATAAGAATAGGCTGCTTGGCAGCAGGTCGCTGCTGACAGTAATCTCGCTGGTCAGATTTTCCAAGTTATGATGCCTCGTTTGATACACACATAACTGCCACTACCAGTTCTGTTTAGGGTGAATACGGGCCACCATCTTCCACCCAGCCTTTGGTGAGTAGGTGTCAGGTTTTTGCCTCACTCTCACGGTAACTGGAATAAATCTGGTCTCTAATATTAAGGAGCAGAGTTATCTTGCTCGAACTTAATTTTTAACTTTCTATCACTTCTGGCCCTTTCTTCCCGTAACAGAGAACAAGATGAAGGATTGCCAGTTTATCTGATTGAGAAATTGTTCATCCTAACTATTCTAGGATCTGTAACTACGGTAACTAGTGTCTACAATGGAGTGTGACCGCTTCACGGAAGAAAAAACAAGTGTATCGAGGCAGTTATTTCCCAAAGGTGACGTGATGAGTCAGCAGCAGAGCCCAGATTAGAATAGACTGTTCAGACTGCCCATCCCATATGCAGCTCACTAAACCACTGCCCCTCCTGCAGCCTCCAGGGAATAAAGTTCATTTAGCTAGGTGGTAAATGCTCAACTCCTGCCCTTGTACTTCACCTTGTTATTTATCTAAGATTTGGCAGGCTTAATTGGTTGTTGCCAAGAAAGAGTGCAAATCAAGAAAAACAGAAAATGGTCCCTGTTACCATGGAACAAAGGACACTGCAACCGCAAAACTCCACTTGGAAAGAACAAGAACACTAGTCTGCCAATACATTGAATATACAGACTGTATGTAACACTGCAATTACTTGAAAATTAATTTGTTACAGGGCAGCTTCTCTGTCTCTTCATAAGCAACAAATGTAGAGTAAAAGTACTATAAAGCTTAGACCTTGAACAGGGCAACTAACATTATCTCTGTTTTCTCCATTGTATAGAGAAGGAGGTTCTGTTGTTTGTTTTTTTTTATTCCTGGCATATTTAACACTGGTTTGGGCAAATTATGTAACATGAGCAAGTTTCCTTGGTGTAGATGGCATTCAGTATTCATATTTACTCTACTAATTCAAAACTTGGACAGCCAGTCTGTAGTAGTTCTGCCAGCTGTAAGTGATGCCACGTTACGTACATGCGGGAAGTCTTCTGCCTCCACTGGTCTGCTGTGGCACGGACTGGGAAGAGATTGTAAAAATGTGCCCTGCGTAACGTCTCTTGCTGTATTCTCATCCTCTAATTTTTCAGTTACTCTTTGTATCACAGTTCCTCTTGGTTCTCCTCGATCCTCCTGGTTCATCGTTAACCCTTCATTCTCATTGTCCTGATTAGCAAGCTCTTAAAAGGAAACACAAGAAAAGCGGTATTGTTTACCCCCAACACTGAATATCACAGTTTAGGAACTGCTATTGCTACTGTGATGCTGCAGTGTCTCATCATGTCAAGCACAGCTAAAGTGGAAAACCTGATAGTCTTCCATACTGATACAACTTTTCTGTAGAGTTGTTCTTCTCATCAAGATTTTTCCTTAAATGACCCAAAGCCTTAGCTTTGTCTTCCTGCTGCTGGCTAGGAGCCTGAGACACCTACTGGAAAGTGCTTCAGATCCTGCCTTAATGATGAGTCGAAGGTTCTTGCAATTTGCCCATTGGCAATTTGCCCATTGACCTTTTTTTTTTTTTTTTAATTGGCAAAACAGTAATGTTGATTTGTGAAGGGAGTTTCTGATCTGCTTTTTTTTTTTTTTTCTGTTTTCTAACATTCAGGATGTACACAGGTGATGTCAGACAGTGTGAGCTGACACAGCAGTTGTCAGAGAGCTCAGAAGTATTAAGGCTGTGTCAGAAAGCTCTCTGCTTGGTCCACAGCGTTTGGAGAAGGTGCTCAAGGCAGACAGGCCAGTGAATGCTGAGAGTGGCCTGGTCTCTGGGGAACTGGAAGCAGCTATGGACTGTCTACCATGGAAGAGCCTTTTGAGGTCAGAACAACCCAAGATGTAATTAACATTAAAAAGCAGGTGTGACCACCAGGAAAGAAAATATGTGGTGCCACACTGGGCTCTGTCAGTGGGGCTCTTCCCGGCTCGGAAGCCCTTATGATTTTGAGACCCAAAGTGTAATTTCGGGGTACATATTGCATCCCATTTAATAAGTTACCTTGCTAAAAGTGATTTTAAGTGTGGCATGTGTTTGTATACAGCTTTGAATGTACACGGCAGTGCTTTTTCTATGATGGATGGTGCAGAAATGTTTGTGCTGGGCAAGCAATGCAGCCGGATATTCTAGGAAGCCTATACGGTAGGCTAAGGCACTTATAGAAAGAAAATGGGGTGCTGCTTGGATGACTTAACAGTAGGGACTGAGTTACCATCACTGGTCATGATTCATTGACTTTTTGCATTTCTGTCACCAAGAAATACAGAGGAGTGAGTCCATAAGAGCAGGACACACAAGAAGCCTTAAGCTCTCAGCATGTAAATATTTGTGAAGCAGATAGCGAGTCCTGTGCATTAGAGTAAACATAAATTCTTCTGGTTTATTCTCCAATGCAAGTGCATTTTATTCAAACCTTAATCTGTGTGCTGTGTAGCTGCCACTAATAAACAGTTTCTTTTCAGCTAATCTCTAGAGAAAGATTGCTTCCTACCTACCCTGACATGTTTCTTGCAGGCACTTTGCTCTTTCCTTCATTGACTTATTCTTTCTTTTGTTTGGACTTGGTAAAAACCATTAATGTAGGGATCTGTATTGTGGAGAAGGCAGATTTTAAAACTGATGATATGGGGAGAATTGTGGAAAGCATAGATAATTTAAGTTCCAATCCGAAGGTTTTTAGTCAGTCTCGTAACTTTAAAGAGAGCAACCTTAATTATGTTTTTGAGAGGGGATGAGAGTATCCATGCAGTCTAACTTGCAGTGTCTAAATTTGGGGTCTCTATGGAAAGAAGTGGACTCTCATTTTTTGAATTACTTTCTGGAAGATCTTGTCTCTCTCTTTGGAGTACAGACTGTGCCAGGATTAGCAGAGCCAAACCATTTTACATTAATTCCTTCAATGTGAGGATTTTGCTTTAGACTGGGAAGGATGTGATCTCCTCTCTTGTTTCACTGGGAGTGAAAAATTACGCATCTGTCAAATGTTAACCAGATTCAGACCTCTGAGCTAGAGTGCTGTTTTGCTCAATACATGGTTTTCATTGACACATTTTTTAAATGCGGTTCCAAATCATAGCTGACTGTGCCTGTTGTTTATGCCATGAGCCGCAAAGCTTAAATATCTACTTTCCTAAGTATTTCCTTCATATAGGGAAATAAGCGTACCACTCATTTCTTATGTATCGTGATCTGAACTTAACAATAGACTGAACATTGATTTATAATGTATACTTTGTACTTCCTTTGACCTAATTGTTCGTATGCAGGGAAATTACCTGAATTAGCTGTAACAGGTTCGGTGACGAAAAAACATTATATATGCAAAGAATGTTTTCAAGGAGCTCAGTTTCCTAGCAATACCATTCTGTTGTTACAGAATCACAGAATCACTAAGGTTGGAAGGGACCTTCAAGATCATCAAGTCCAACCATTAATCCAGCGCCACCATGTTCCCTAAACCATGTCTTGAAGCGCCACATCCACATGTTTTTTGAACACTTCCAGAGATGGCGACTCCACCACCTCCCTGGGCAGCCTGTTCCAATGCTTGACCACCCTCTCGGTGAAGAAATTTTTCCTGATACCCAGTCGAAACCTCCCCTGGTGCAACTTGAGGCCATTTCCTCTCGTCCTATCGCTGGTTACTTGGGAGAAGAGACCAGCGCCCTCGTCGCCACAACCCCCTTTCAGGTAGTTGTAGAGAGCGATGAGGTCTCCCCTCAACCTTCTCTTCTCCAGACTAAACAACCCCAGTTCCCTCAGCCGCTCCTTGACTTGGACTTGCTTCTTGCGTGTTGCTACAGTATTTTTACTTGGTTTCTTTCTCACTATTTTTGGGTATGTTTTATGGTTGCTTATCCAGATCAGACACCCAAGCCCAAAATTGCAGGCACAGAGACTTGGGCAGGGCAGGCAAGCAGATGCCTGGATGTCTGTAGCAAATAAGAAACCTGGCTACAGTTAAATACATCACTACTAAAATAAGCAGGTATGTTATACCAAATAAATTAATTTTTTGATGATACAATTTATTACAGTGCTTAAAGATATTTTTTTTCCCAGAATCAAAGTAGGCCATCCTATCTGGTCTCTTTTTACATCACTTTTATCTCCTGATGGATGTAACTGAATTCTTCCTATTGACTAAAATAACCTTATGCCCTCATTCTTGTGAGTTAATACTCAACAAAATTAAAACCAAACTAACATTAACAAAATCCTGGATTTCTTAGAGAAATTTCTGTACCCGGCCACTTTGATATTCTAAGATGATATAATAGTTAACATTTTGTTTGCCTTTCTTACACGGGCTCTCGACGCCCTTGAAGTCTCCATGTAATATATATTGCTTTATAGATGGAGACATTGAAAATGAGGAACCAAATCTGAGCAGGGGAGTGAACTCCCATATGACTATTACATCATTTAGAAGTATCACCAGCCTCTCTCTTTCTTAGAAGAGAACAGTCACACCATATTACTAAATAGAAAACTAGATTTTTTGTACGTCTGGGACAGGGCTGAGCCTAAAAATGATAGCCTAAAACAATGCAGAAGTAATATGAGTTTTGAGACAAAGAAGTCTCTTTTTGTTTTCCTTATAAAAGTGATGACCAGAATAATTCTGATGATTCTGATAATTCTGGGTGAGCCAGGGTGTCATGAGTTCATTCATGAGTGCAGCTGAAAGCACTAAATTGTTGGGCTTCATAAACTGCCCTAATAGCAGCTCAGCAGCTCAGCAGAGGTAAAACCGGGGAGAGCATGCCAGAGTCCTCCGAGTCAACACTTACAACTGAGTTACAATAAGGACTTGTGGGAGAGGGTTCTGGGTTTTAGTCTCAGGCCTCCACCACCATGCTACCATGGATGAATTCTCTGTGACACCATTAATAATATAATCAAATAATATAGTGTTGGATGGCATACTATCAACATGGTCAACATAGCATCCAACCTGCACGGAGCAGCAGTAAAAGATAAGTAGGATTTTGAAAAATGTGTACTAGCTGTGTATGTATGGTAGATGTAAAATATTACCATTATAGGCCCTTTTAAGTAAGCAGAAGTTTCACTGAAGACTGTGTTGCATAAAGGGTGGCATACATACTTAGATCAGGCCAGGATTTCAACTGAAATTGTTGGAACATTGTCTTCAGACTTTCATGGCTGTTCATTCTTGCTTGTCCCATACAACAGACATACATAGGAAAAGACAACCGTAAAGCATATTTACCTCCACGGTACAGGTCAGGAGCCAGGATGAGAACAAAGACACTCCTTGGCGCTGATAACGACTGTGCTGTGGGTGAAACTGGATCCTTCATGTTCAGTGCCTTGTTTTATGTGGTGGGCTGGGAGGAGTCCCTGGGCCCCATCTTCTCCTGTTATCAGCTGGGAGCAAGCGCTGGGGCTTCGCTCCTAGTAGAGACTGACTCCTGATGGGGCTCTCTCTAATTTATACATAGGGCTAAAAAGATTCTCAAGTAAGTTTGCTTTGTGAGGGAGTTTGGATTCAGTGTCCTAATTTTAGGAAGAAGCAAGTCAGTAAAAAACAAGTCAATAAAAACAGCTTTTTGGTGGTTTTTTTAATACATACACACGCACACACACAATATATGTTTATAAAAAAACAAACATGCACACACACATATATGTCCCACATTATTTGCAAACCAAACAGAACTCTGCAAAGGTATTAGTAAGTGAAACTCAGTAGATACAAGTTCTGTTAATTGATCTAGTTTCCTTCTCTAGAAAGAAAGTGAGTTTATGGAGAGTCCAGTCCAAAGTAAAATAGCAGTTCCATTTCAGATCGAATCATTTAACTACTTAGTAACAACGAGAACTTTATTTTTTTGAATTATATATTTAAATATACAACCACAGACAGACCCTTGTTTGCATAACGAGACTATCGGGGCCACCACTGACATCTCAGTGCCGTGCTTCTTGCGCGGATTCATAGCCAGAGAATTTGATACAAAGCCACAGACCCTTTATTCTTCTAGCGTGACTTTAATGAAGTTTTGTGTCTTGCCCAGTACTTTCCTTAAAGACACCAGAAGGTGGGAAGTGAAGCCTTTCAGTGGTAAAAAATTGTGGGGAGGAGAAGGCTGTACAGCCGCCGCAACAGTAGTGTACAGACAAGAAAGGGAATGTTTTGCAGCTTTTCAGTTCAGAAGAGCAAAAGCCTGAACTTTCTCTGGTCAGTCCTTGCTGTTTACCGTATAAAAAGTAGAAGATCCTGGAAAAAAATGTAAGAAACACTAATTCAAGTGAGCTTTCTCTAAGCTCCAAGAAGAACAGAGCAGAAAAACAACTTGTGATATGAAAAGCCTCTGACCATTTTTCATGTTTAGATTATTTCATGCTAGTGACAGCCTGACATTTCTGACAGTGACTGTAACTGCAAAACACGTCTTCTGGTCTAGCTGTGACGCTGAGAATCTCTCTGCAGGGTTTCAGTTAAGTCACCTCAAACCGTTCCTGAAGTTCTTCAGAGAGATGAAGGGTACCTAGGAAACCGCTGCTCATGTGCTCAGCCATGCTAGTTGCTTTCTAGTAAGAAAAGTACCGCTGAACCAACAGTTTCCGTCACGGGTGGGGTTAAATGAGTTTCACTTGCGCATCTTCAATTGCTGTCTATGAAGCCTGAGTCAGGAGGAACCCTGCTTGAGTTTAGCCTCTCCGGGGGACGGGCAGACTTGGCAGTTCAAGGAAAGACTTTGTTTATAAAATGAACAGAAGACAGACGGACCGAAGCAGTCCTCCGCAATGTCACTTTTGGAGTCCCTTTTAAGACTAGAAACGCGCTTTAGCTGAGCCCGTCACCTGCTCTCCAGTCTGTTTACTGTACACGTTACTAAGTGCAGTTGTTATTGCTTGCTCTCCTTCTCAGACCCGGGCGTACCTTTTCAAAAGTCCTCGTGGAAAATGCCCAACGTAAACCTAGCTGGCTCCTCTGGAAGCCTGTCAGCTTTCTGCCCATTGTTCAGCAGAGCACCGGTTATCTGACACTGCATACCAGGGAGGTTAAGTGAATGTCAGCTGCTTTAAAGGCACGGGTACCTGGAGCACTGAAGACTGACTCTGCCCTTCGTATGTGGTTACATGAGGTCTTTTTCAAGGTCATTATCCGTGACTCACTATATTGCCTAAACGGTTTTGGCTGTTTCAGACTGGGTCTAAATTCCAAATGACACCTACCCCTAAGGCTTTTTATGTAAAGGTAACTGGGCTCTTGCATATATGGTAAAACATGCTGATCTGCGTTGCATGCTTCTGCTCTTCAGCCGGTCTGCGTAACGAGGCCAAAGGCACGCTGCTGACTCAGGCCCAGCATCTCTTACAATTTGTAGGAGTTCTGTGTCTTCTGCCAAGTATCCAGACGGGACACTGTGCAATTCATTGGTGGAAGAGGCACTGCCAAGTACTGAGGGCAGCTACCAAACCAGAAGTGAAATTTTAACTTCAGTTCAGTATTAAATGGGAAAACTCTTTAACTTAGAGGTATTCCTGCACCTCTGGATCTTCCACATTTCATATCCTGTGTACTTTATGGTACATGCAAAGAGCAAATAGCAGTAACACTTGAGGTTTGCCTTGCAAAGGGAAATGCTTAGCCAGACCCAAGCTAGCACGAGAGCAACGTGACCTTTAGAAACTCCCCAATTTTTGCATGCTCAGAATGTTTGGTTTAGGGGTCACTCCTATTTCTCCCATATCTTCTTCTTCACACAACTGTAGAGATACTCAGATGGGAGAGCTTTTGCACCATCTTGAGGAAGGAGTTATTTTGTTTATATATCCAGATTCTCTTTTGTGCAGATAAGCTTAGTGCAGGAGTGCTGACTCTGCAAAATCTGATCCTCCGTTCTTCGAGGCACATTTGCACCGACCCCGATAAAGCTAGGAGAATCTCCGGAGAATGTCTCCCAAAGCAACCTTAATCAGTAAGGGAGAATTGAGAGTCACTGAGAGCTGATTCTCCTCAGTCCAAACAGGCTTTTGAAAAGATGGTTGAAGTTGATTAGAAATTTTTAGTAACCAGAGGGCAACATTTTTTATCACAACATGAAAGTCTTTCTCCTTCCTATTCCCCCTTTTGAATAACTCAGCTGAAAACTCATTTCACTTGGTCTTTCCAACATGAAAGTTGGCCTTTGATCTAGAACGAAGCATGGAGAGCTTTGACCCAAGAGGAGTGTATTTATTAAAACTAGAAACAATAGAAGCAAGGATGTTAAACTGACTACCAACACGGTGGTTTTAAAGGCTACGGCCTGAGTTTGCTAAGGTTGTGTATAAAGCTTCAACTTATGGATAAAGTATAAAATATTGTATTTATTGGAGCTATTTCTTCTGTGCAGTTCTTCACAAAATCAAGAGTTAGGTGTCCTAATAAT
The DNA here is from genome assembly GCF_000687285.1 of Phaethon lepturus. Classification (NCBI taxonomy): domain Eukaryota; kingdom Metazoa; phylum Chordata; class Aves; order Phaethontiformes; family Phaethontidae; genus Phaethon; species Phaethon lepturus. The sequence continues at coordinate 43,822 of NW_010548352.1, forward strand.
TGTCATTTTCTAACAGCTTTTGAGGCCGTTTGCTCCCCGTGCCAGTGGGAGTTCTGTAGCTGGCTAAGTAGTGTCCTAGGATGTAGGCAGCCAAGGTCTGAAACCAAGGAAGCTTCCAGCCCATGCATTGTGTTAGTCGCCTTTGAACTCTTTCCCAGAAGACGGGGGATCCTATACAGAGGGAGATGCTGAAAAGTTTCAAGGGAACAGTTAGAGATACGAATATGCCGATTCCTACATCATTGAACTTCACTGAAGATTCAGTGATGTGAATGTACAAATTCAATGTGGCTCAACCGGTGTTTCATCCTAGGGCCCCAATCAAGTTAACTTCTGGGTTTCCTTCTAGAATTGAAGGGAAACTGGGGGACATTCTCAGCCTTGAGAGACATACATGAACTGTACCAAGTTTGTTCTAGTAGTTCTTGCGTCTTCAGGTGCCTCAAGGCAGGAGATCTGTACCTTTGGTGTCATCCTATAAAGACACAACTGTGGTAGGCTGCAACACAGCCAACTATTATTTCACTTCATGCATTTCCAGCTGAAGGAGAAAAATGAAACAACAGTAACAGTAACCTCGGGACAAGCACACAGGGCCCAGAGCTATGCAACGCAGACTTGAGCCAGTCTGCAGCAGCTGGTTAAGGAACTCGGATTCTTTTCCTGGTATGGTACATAAAGGCAGCATCTCCACCAGCTGGAAGCAGCATGGCGCAATGTGTCGAGGTTTCTATGCTGCCATCGCAGCCATTCCTGTCTTCCTGCCGAGAATGCGGAGCAGCGCAGTACACAGTACCGTACTCGGCAGGAATCGCGTTCAGAGAGGTTTTGCGTTGCTCAGTTTTACAGTCCCATGTGCAACTGGTGTTTTGGTATTAGTCCTTTTTTTACTGATTGGCTGGTCTAACGGGATTTTTGCCCATCACCCATCCCATCTGAATGTAGAGAGAGCCAGAAAAATCAGTAATAGCCTCCCTGAAACAACAGACTCCCTGAAGTTGTAGTCTTCATTCTCCAAATGGAGTCTGCTGTCCTCCTCATTCCTAATGGTTCTGTAGAACCAGTCACCAGTCACCAGTGTCGGACAGTGCTGCACAGATGGGATGAAATTAAACTGTCTGACTTGTAAAGCTGTACTAGTCTAGCCTTAGAATTTCAGTGGAAATATTTTTTGGCTAAGGACGCTATATCAGGTCTTGAAAGAGCTTCCAGTTCCCTGGCTGTGAAGCCTGAACTATGGCCAAGCTCAGAGCCCCAAATATCCAGCTTCTTAACTTTTAAGTCAAAGAATCATTCTATGTGTGCATTACTCTGACAAAGCAGCACAATGAAAAACATTGCAAACACTGCTTTTCCCAAGATTGGCAAGGAAGACTATGGAGGAGATGATTGCTTGTGGCAAGGCCAAAACACTAAAGAAACCAGCCTGCTGAGCCTGCCGTGCTTCCCTCCCGTCACCCCCTTGCAAAACTCCCACTGCTGGGCAATAGTCAGTGCATTTCCTCACCACCACCAAGTGACTCGGGGCGTATGATGGCAGTTCTCTTGAACATACTTTCTGTAATGAAACAGGATGAGTGACGTGAGCCTGCCAATACAGCGTATGGGGCATGAGAATACTGCACAGCCAGATGCGACTCACGGGGTACCCCAAGAAAATGGAAGGAGCCCCTCTGAAAAAGGTTGTGGGACAGTGACAGTAATACGGGTGGCTACCCACAGTCTCATCGGCTTCCTTCTTACTTTGCCTGTTAGCCGTAATAAAACAATCAAATGTCTTTAACAGATGAATTACGCATTTGGGGACGCTGGCCTACTTGCATTTAGACAGAATTGGGGGTAACAGCTTTGTATTATTCTTTGTTGTTTAATAAAGGTTTGAAGCCTGTGTATGGTAAAGTGCTTAACAGTGAATGGGTACTTTTAATAGTCAGAATAAGCATTAGAAATCAGAAATAGTAACTGAAAAAGACCTTCCAATCACAAGGATCCAATATGGATAGACTTGAGATTTTTTTAGAGAGTCATTGCTGAGACAGAGAAACATACATCTGTGTAAGCGCAGATGACTTTAATGAGGCTGTACAGCTAATAATAGATTGCCTTCTCCTAATTGCAAAGCTATAATAAAGCTAAAATAAAAACGTTCCTATTTTCTTGTCCAACAAAAGATACAAGATGCTGTACTGATATGTCAGTACCACCCAGTACACTCAAATTTATTCCAGGATTATTTTTATAGATGTTTCTCTACTCCCTGGTGAACAGACTCTTAAAGTCTTTCTCCCTTGGGAAGTCTGAATAAGGCTTTAATTTCTGCTGAAAACAAGATGGCCTGGGATCTTGCATCATATTCTCATTGTTGCCATATTTCCTTTCTTAGTCACATCAGTAGCAATTTGAAATCATTAGTTGAAGTGTCCACAGCTTGTATGGGGAAAGCTGCGTTACACATGCGGACTTGTAGGAGTTTGAGCAGACCCTGATCCCTTGGTCCGTCTGCTACAGTAACGGTGCGATCCGATGAACCCAGTCCCAGCACTTCAGATACTGGGATGCAGCAGAGGCTGATGATCAAACGAATGGGGACTACATGCTATCCTCAGCACATGCTGCAGCGTTTTGGAGATTTTATTCATTGTCTGACTTCAAACACGCATTCTGCACGGACTTACATTTTTTCCAGTGGCATAGTTTCAGACTTGAGCTCGACAAGAGGACGAGCGAGGGTAAAGCCTGCCCGGTCACCTCATGACTCAAAGCAAGTGGCAATGGTGTCCCACGTCTTCTTACATCAAACATTCAGAATGCCAAGAGCCTTGTTTGATGCTATAGGCCAGCAATGTGATTTTGCTTGTTAGGAGCTCCTAAACAAAACACTGACATTCTTGTATTAATCCAAGATTTCTGGCTTGCTTTTAAATTACAGACTGGCCTGGAAAGAGTTAAGAATAATTTCCCTGCTGCCCTGCAGCAAATTCTCCTGCAAAGTATCTGCAGGTAGCTAGAAAGAAATACCTACCGAGGCACAGGAGCATGGGGGCATCTGGAAACCTCTTCTGCAGCTAGCAGAGAAGCAGTAGCCAGTATATCTCTGATGGCTACATGTGAAGTTACTAACGGTTGTGTCGGCGTTGGATGGAGGAAAGGGATTGACTATCCGAAGCCACTCTTTTCAGATTACTTTATTCAAATCCCGTATCACAAAGCATTATTAATGCTTAAGTCTTTCTCAGAACGTTTTTAAAAAAGCAAACTAATACCAGAGTCTCAGTGCCGTGTTCACTGGTAGTATGGGAGTGCTGGAGCTGGCATGTCATGGCTCTAGACTAAAAAGTTCCAACTACAAGGATATGAAGAACATGTGGAAGCTTCTGCAGCCAAGTGCTTGCAATCCATAAACCACAAACTGTATCTGGGCTTGTGCAGATGAGAAGCACTGCAGTTCATTAGCGAGCACAGCTGCACACGTAGAGGACTCTGAAGATGTTTTTGGAGCCTGTGTGACTCTCATGCATGAGCCGCTGCCATGGTACAACTGGCTGAGCTGTTCTGAAGGACACACAGATGCCGTTCAAAGACATTGTCGTAGTTGTGCTTATTATGCTGCACATGACCCAAAGTATGTGTATTTGTCATGAACTGTGAGACGAGGACTGGGAAACAAGCACAAAGATTTATACCTTTATACCTATACCTCAGCCAGTGTAAAGAAGCAAAAAAAAAAAAGAGTCAATATGAAAAACTGAGCTGCATTTCATATTTTGCTTGCAGGGAGTCAAGCCTGACAGAGCAGCTGGCTGCCAAACAACTCGACAAATTAAATACCTGGTCAAAAGAAAAGTACTACCAGTAAGCAGTTAACATCTAATTCTAAATGAGAGCTTCACTTCTTGGAATTCATCTGTAAACTGTCCCCTCAACAGAAGGTTACAGTGTGCCTGTATATGATGTAATTGTTCTGGCACTAACAACCTGCTGTGAACTAACTCTGCTGGGATTACTTCATTCACAGTAACTGAGTTACTGAGTTAATCTATAGTGTTGTCCAAATTAGGGCATAGAGCTAGAAAGAGCCTCAGGTCCAGTCTTCCTTCTATCACAAAAAAATTGCTCATTATCGATTGGGTGATGACCTGCCATCTCAATCTGGTTTTTGAATCCTGCCTGACTTGGTGGGGAAGCCTGAAGGATAACCTAGGACTAGTTGTGTGAACAAGGCTATCACCATTTTCACTGTCAGCTGATAAAAGATTTGTTTGTTCATTAATATCACCCAGTTGAAAACATAAAATTTGACTCATTAATTTTTTTGCTTTTTAGGCTGTCCTCTAATATTCAGATGGAAATAAGTTCATTCAGCTGGTGATGTGTAAAACAGAAAACAGGGAATATGCAGAGTACAACCAAGCTGTAGTGACTTTACTTTGAATTGCATAAGTAGTGGTAAGTATTTGAAAAGAAAATTTTAACATATTTTTGTAATGGGATCCTCCATGTATATGTATATGCTGAACGGAATAATTCTAATACCTAAATCTCTGAGTTTTGTCAATTTACATTTTGTGTCATTTGGTCCGTTCCAACGAGTCACACGGCATAATCATATTTAGAATTATAATAAAACTTGAAAAGCCAGCAATCATGAGCACTTGGTATTTATAGAATGGAGAAGTGATAACTAGTACTTTCAATATAACAATTTAAGCTTGCTGAAACTTTTCCAGCCAGGACAGTTTTCCATCTGAAAATGTTGATTCAGTGGAAACTCATTGGGCTATTTCTGGTCGATCCTTAATCTTAGCATCTCTCTTTATGCTGATGTTGAAATGTATCCTGCTTAGTTGATACTGGGGACGACTCCTTCTTGCTCATTTTCGCCTTCAGCTCAGACCCCGTAAAACTGTAGGTCCATCTTTGGCACTCTAGTGCGGTGCTGGTAAACATGTAGCTACAACTGTTTTTTTAACAGTAGTTTCAAGTACTGAATTTCTTTTTTTTACTCCAAAGAAACTTACAGATCTGAACATGGTTGTCACTGATACATCCCTTCTCAGTCTGGATGATTTTCCCCCATTTACTGTGTATAAATTGGATTATCGCCACCCGTATCACTGGAGTCTCCCACTGTCAGGTGGCTCCTGTGCATTCTGGGAGTATCACTATCCATCCTTTCGCTTCCAGGGCAACCTCTCTCTGCATGTTGCATTGCTCAGACTAACTCCTAAACATGATGAATGCTGCTGCCTGCCTTCTTGTGAACCTGAGCAAGGGCATGTCACTCTTGCCTTCAGACCTTGCTAGCTTCTACCTCTGTTTAATGTCGTAGTCGAAACTTCCCTTCTTACTTCTGAAATTATTCATTGTGCTGCAGACTGTCTCAGGCTTGACTTTGCCCTGCTACTGACTTCTGCGGCAGCGCTAGTTGCTGTTGTCTCTCTTTATAATCACATCGCCCTGGATACAATAGCTGCCTCCTGTGCAGCTTACCTGGGCCTCATTAACTCATGCTGAAGTCTCGTATTTCAGATGCGAGTTTAGGGCTTTGGTCATAATCTTCAAAGTAGTTAATGGATCAAGCCTTAGCTACATTAAAGGCTGAATTTTGATCTGTGAACCATCATGACAGCTGCATTTCCTTGGGGCAATGTAGATTACAACGCCTAGGAGGAAGTGTATGAAAGGGAGGAACAAGGCAATCTTAACTGAGAGAAGCAAGTGATGGAAAAAATATTCAGAAGATATTCTACAGATCCAGACCTTTCCAAATTGAATCACTCCAAATGTTGATTTCCTCCTCTATCCTAGCAAACAAACAAACCAGCAACACCTCAGCACCATCATTAAAACAAATTCTGAGTAAACTTCTGGAGAGCTACCAGAAAGCCTGCTACAGATTGTGCTTTAAATGCAAAGTTCTCCAACAGCCGAGTACTAGAACATCTTCTCTCCCTTGTCTTCCGTTGCATCGCCGCACTCACAGAATGCCCTAGTGTTATGAGATTATTCGTATGAAGAAGAATCAACAACAAAAATTAATGCAAAATATTCAAATAGAAACAATCAAATACACATGAGTAGTCTCTTCTTCAAGAGGGACTTTCTGTGAAGCTGATGATGAATATAGTACACAGTTTACTTTTGAAGTTAAACCAGACTTTTTTATTCCTACTCTAAGCTAAATTAGTGTATTTCAGGCTTAGAGTTTATCCAAACACAAAAGTCCCGCTGGTTAATCTTCCATGGAGGTTTCAACCAATGCAGTTAAACTGCTATAAACACTTCTGTAAAGACTCTTAGTTTAGTTTATGTCAATTTGGAATCTGTTTATGGCAACCCAAAATAAGCTATTCTTAAACTTGACTGCAAATGTCAGCCAACTTCTTGCACCGATTTTGACTAAACTGATTTAAAATAGAACCTTAACGTAAACTAGTGTGACTTTCCTGTAAACTGGAAACTTCTTTGGTAAACTGGACTCTTCAGTGTACTGCATGTCACGTCCTCCCTCTTGTGGCTGACACGAAGATTCACAGTGTCGGGGAAGACATTAAAGCCCTAAAATGCATTAGGCTGTCCTTAGCCATGACCTGGCCACAGGGACGGTAAACTGGCAGTTATTTTGGTAAACAAAAATACATAGACACAGCTTTATAAAAAGATAATAACAAAATACTTGAAGTTGTTAATTTGAACAACGGAATTTAGAATCATTTTGAAATAAAGTAACTGCTAAATTAGCAGTAAACATTTCTGTTAAAGTTACTATACTATTAGTAATATACTACACTATTATTAGTATAGTATCCTAATACAGTATATTATTAGCAATATACTACTAACGCTAGTACGGCTTGTGCTCTGGGAGGGCACTAGAAAAAGAAATTTGGCACGGATGAATAACCAGGAATGGGGAGTGGCTTGTTCAAGGTAGGGACAAGGAGAGAAGCTCCAGCGGACTGCCAAGAGGAATAAGGCTTGCAGACTTGAGAGATGGTCCAGAAACCACATTTCTAAACCGAGTCCCCCGCGGCATCCTCTGGTGGTAGCCAGGTGGCTGCAAAGCTGGATGCAGAGGAGACACTGTGCGTCCGCGTCTTCGCCCCACGGCAGTGGTGTGGCATCCGTCCGTAGTGGCGGGCAACGCTGGCCTTCCGAACCTGCCCTGCCCATCCAACGCTAAAGCTGGAAATACAAGCCGGTGTGACTGGTGGGTGGGGTAAGCTGTGCTGCTCACAGAGAAGAAAGAGCTGCCTAAGGCTTCGGTAGAAGCATAGCTAAATTCCACAAAAGAG